>NW_023270268.1:22659653-22717239 GCF_011800145.1 Mirounga leonina
AGCTGGACCCAGTATTTCAAGTTCTCTTCATCAGTTGGGTGCTGGGTTTGTTTATGCCCTTCTATAACCTTCTCTTTCATATCCCAGATGCTCCTTTTTTTTTTTTTTTTTTTACCAAACTTGTGCTTCCCTGAAAGAATCACATTTTCCCACACTTCTGGGTCTTGTCCCTGTTGTGATCTCTCTTCTTGAATGTCCCTTCCTCTTCTTCTCTAACTAGCTAGCTTCAGTCCATGTTGGCTATCATCTTTCTCAGAGGTCTTCTTGGACTGGGGTAGATGTCTCTCCTTCATTCCCCACAGTTCCTTACATTGGGTAGGATTGGTCAATTAGGAAATCTATTACACAAAGGGAGGAAAATGTATTGTATTTGATGTCAAAATTGAATATGTTAAGTGAACTCTTGGTGGACATTTGTAAAAACAAAGATGATGAGGGTAAGATTATTGTGTGCTTACAGTTTTGTGGCCATGCACATCAGATGAGTTAAGGGCAGTACTGGAGTTCAACCTAAGGGAGCAGAGTCTAATGAGGACCAAAATGTATAGGCTTCTCTCTCAGTTTCTCTGGCCCCTCCTCATTTTAGGGATGTTACATGGAGATAAAACAAGTGCACACAGCTCTAATGAGAGGCTTAAAAAGCAATGATCTAACTGACCCTATCTAATTAAAGGAAGTAGTTTTGGAGGATTCTGTGAGGTGCACAAAGGATGTGTCAAAGAGAAATCTTCTTGGGTGTTAAGTAAATGGTTGAATGGAGCATGTGGACTGGGAAATTTTAGGAATATTGCAAATCTGTTGTCTTTTCTCCCAAAGCTGTTATAATGAGGGTAAATAAATTGGATGTTTATGAATATGCATTGCCTCTTGTTCCAACTGGCCATTGTTAGATGGAAGAAAGCCCAAGGATGGGAAAAGAATAGAGTCCACTGCTTTGATTATATTCTTTACCCCTGCTGATGCTGAGGGTTTAGCCTCTCCCAAGGGGTTAGCTATTTGCTTTTCAAAAGTGCTTTTCATCCTCTATTCTAATTGTTGGTTTATTTCTTCTGCCTTCTACCTTAGATGTAAAGTCCTGGAGAGCTAGGACCATGACCTTAACTTAATCTTGCTTACAGCTACAAGAACTGGCATATAGTTGGTACTCAGAAATATACATTGGTTGATATGTTCCTATTTTTACAGTGTTCATTAAAAGTTTTGCCATTTTGAAATATCTTGAGCAAAGTAAGGAGAGCACTAGGAGAATTCAAAAACCTAAGCTTAGTTTCTTTATCACTATTTCTTAAAACTTTATTTTTAACCTCTAGAGACCAACTTCTAGAGGTCTTTATGATTTATGCCTTGCTATTACTCAGGGACTTTCTGATTTTTTTTAGGGAGACTATTCTTAGACTGCTGTTCATTGCCTTGAGGGAGGTCCCTCAGATTTTTCAAAAGACGAGTGTAGGTGAATTTCTACCCTGGAGAGGAAGTGGATGGTGGTGTAATTGGCAAGCTGACATTTCCTTCTTTGAACATATTCATCTGGCTACGTGAGGGGAAAGGGGAGTCCTAACAGTGAGGTGCCTTAAAATAAGAGGAATAATATATAGACCCTGGAGAGTGAAATGATAACTTTGGATTGTACACAGTTGGTCCCTTCAGAAATAAGTGAAGACAATTTAATAGATCAAATCGCCCTTAGGCTACTAGCCTTGACTGAAGGTATTTGCATATACAGGAAAAGAAGATAACAAAAAGAAGTGGCTGGTCACTGGTTAATGTAGGAAAGGAAAGTCAGAGATAGAGGGACTCTATCCATGCCAACAATCTCTAGAGTAAAAGAAATCCCATATCTTGGTAACTAACATGAGCACTTGATACCAAATGCATGTATGTTTCTATTGTGGAAATGGATATTTGGGACTATCATTTGTCTGCTAACAACCAAAGCAAGAATTACATAATTAATTTCCCTACTTTAGTCCCATGTTCACCATGCACTCTTAGCTCTACAAGGAGTTCTCTCTTGGAAGAGAATGTGCTTATCACAACAGAATGGGCATTCTAGGCTGATTGAAAGTACTCTACCTTATTGTGAATATAATAATTGGTATCTTGTTTATCCATCATTTTCTTTGTTTAATGTAAGCTTGATTCTCCTGGTGGTCTCTCTACTTTGATATTTACCTTCCTTCACATTCTGGTTTCTATATTCTGTACCAAGAAAGTATTTAACGTGATTATTCATGAAAGTGAACTAAAACATTACTGCAGAAACTAGTAACATGATTACCATATATTTACTTCAGATTTTAAGAGTAGATCATCCTGTGCCTTTCAAGAAGTTTGTGTACCTTCTTATGAGTCTCCATATTTTATTTTATTTTTTTTAAAGTACCTTAATTTATTTTTTATAAAAATGGAGAAAACTGCACCTACATATTGGTTGTGGCAGTAATGAATAATAATGTAGATTCTGTTGCTGAGCCTTAAATTCTGCAAATTTGTCAAAGTCAAAATTGATCCTCCTGTATCCATGCTCAATATATGGTACAGCATATCTGTCAATCTTTCTTCACTCATAGTTGAGGAACCTTTTTATTAATTTTAATTATAAAAATAATTAATTTAATTAATTTTAATTTACATGAAACAACAGATATACGAATAAGTTGAGGGAAGTCTTGAAAGGTAGATTTAGTGGAGATTCACAAAAAATTCACATTTCATGCACAAAGAAAGTGCAATCCTGCCTGTGTCACTGTTTCTTCAGAATCTATACTAGCAGTTTTCAATTGTCCCACAGTCAAAAAATTTTAAATACAAATAAAAACTTCAAGTGGTCCTTTAGAATGACAGAATTGAAATAATTCAAGTTCTTTTTTATTCATCTTTATAATCACTGTGTTTTCATTCTTTATTTTACATCTATTGTTTTTTTAATTAAAAACATTTTTAATTTAAATTCAATAATGTGTGATGTATTATTAGTTTCAAAGGTAGAGGTTAGTGATTCATCACTCTTACATAATACCAAGTGCTCATTACATTATGTGCCCTCCTTAATGTCCATCACCCAGTTACCCATCACCCCAGCACCCTCCCCTTCAGTCACCCTCAGTTTGTTTCTTATGATTAGGAGTCTCTTATGGTTTGTCTCCCTCTATGATTTCATCTTGTTTTATTTTTTCCTCTCTTCCCCTATGATTCTCTGTTTTGTTTCTTAAACTCCACATATCATTGAGATGATATGATAATTGTCTTTCTCTGATTAACTTAACACCTCTGGTTCCATTCATGTCATTGCAAATGACAAGATTTCATTTTTTTTTTGATAGCCAAGTAATATTCCATTGTATATATATACACCATTTCTTCTTTATCCATTCGTCTGTCAATGGACATCTGGGCTCTTTCCATAGTTTGGCTATTGTGGACATTGCTGCTATAAACATTGGGGTGCAGGCCCCCCTTCAGATCACTACATTTGTATCTTTGGGGTAAATACCCAGTAGTGCAGTTGCTGGATCAGACGGTAGTTCTATTTCAACCATTTGAGGAACCTCCATACTGTTTTCCGGAGTGGCTGCACCAGCTTGCATTCCCACCAACAGTGTAGGAGGGTTCCCCTTTCTCTGCATCCTCACCAACATCTGTCGTTTTCTGACTTGTTAATTTTAGCCATTCTGACTGGTGTGAGGTGGTATCTCATTGTGGTTTTGATTTGTATTTCCCTCATGCTGAGTGATATGGAGCATTTTTTCATGTGTCTGTTGGCCATTTGGGTGTCTTCTTTGGAGAAATGTCTCTTCATGTCTTCTGCCCATTTCTTGATTGGATTATTTGTTCTTTGGGTGTTGAGTTTGATAAGTTCTTTATAGATTTTGGATACTAGCCCTTTGTCTGATATGTCATCTTCTCCCATTCTGTCTGTTGTCTTTTGGTTTTGTTGACTGTTTCCTTTGCTGTGCAAAAGCTTTTTATCTTGATTAAGTCCCAATAGTTCATTTTTGCCTTTGTCTCCCTTGTCTTTGGAGATGTGTCTAGCAAGAAGTTGCTATGGGCTGAGGTCACAGAGGTTGCCACCTGTGTTCTCCTCTAGGATTTTGATGGATTCTTGTCTCATTTTTAGGTCTCTCATCCATTTTAAGTCTATTTTTGTGTGTGGTGTAAGGAAATAGTCCAGTTTCATTCTTCCGCATGTGGCTGTTCAGTTTTCCCAACACCATTTTGAAGAGACTTTTTTTCCATTGGATATTCTTTTCCTGCTTTGTAGAATATTAGTTGACCATAGAGTTGAGGGTCCATTTCTGGGTTCTCTATTCTGTTCCATTGATCTATGTGTCTTTTTGTGTCACTACCATACTGTCTTGATGATTATAGGTTTGTAACAGAGCTTGAAGTACAGAATTGTGATGCCACCAGCTTTGGTTTTCTTTTTCAACATTCCTTTGGCTATTTAGGGTCTTTTCTGGTTCCATACAAATTTTAGGATGATTTGTTCCAGCCCTGTGAAAAAAGTTGATGATATTTTGATAGAGATTGTATTGAATGTGTAGATTGCTCTAGGTAGCATAGACATTTTAGCAATATTTATTCTTCTAATCCATGAGCATGAACATTTTTCCATTTCTTTGTGTCTTCCTCAGTATTGTTCATGAGTGTCCTATAGTTTTCTGAGTACAGATCCTTTGCCTCTTTGGCTAGGTTTATTCCTAGGTATCTTATGGTTTGGGGTGCAATTGTAAATGGGATTGACTCCTTAATTTCTCTTTCTTCTGTCTCATTGCTAGTGTATAGAAATGCATCTGACTTCTGCCTTGATTTTATATCCTGCCACTTGACTGAAATCCTGTATGAGTTCTAGCAATTTTGGGGTAGAATTTTTTGGTTTTCCGCATAGAGTATTATGTTGTCTACAGAGAGTGAGAGTTTGACTTCTTTTTTGCTGATTCAGATGCCTTTTATTTCTTTTTGTTGTCTGATTGCTGAGGCTGGGACTTCAAGTACTATGTTGAAGAGCAGTGGTGATTGTGGACATCTCTGCCATGTTCCTGACCTCAGGGGAAAAGCCCTTAGTTTTTCCCTATTGAGAATGATATTTGCTTTGGGCTTTTCGTAGATGGCTTTTATGATATTGAGGTATGTACCCTCTATCCCTACACTCTGAAGAGTTTTAATCAAGAAAGGATGCTGTATTTTGTCAAATGTTTTTTCTGCATCTATTGAGAGGATCAAATGGTTCTTGTCCTTTCTTTTATTTATGTAGTGTATCACATTTATTTGTAGATGTTGAACCAACCTTGCATTCCAGGAATAAATCCCACTTAGTCATGGTAAATAATCTTTTTAATGTACAGTTGGATCCTATTGGCTAGTATCTTGGTGAGAATTTTTGCATCCATGTTCATCAGGGATATTGGTCTGTAATTCTCTTTTTTGGTGGGGTCTTTGTTTGGTTTTGGGATCAAGGTAATGCTGGCCTCATAAAAAGAGTTTGGAAATTTTCCTTCCATTTTAATTTTTTGAAACAGCCTCATAAGAATAGATATTAATTCTTTAAGTGTTTGGTAGAATTCCCCTGGGAAGCCATCTGGCCCTGGACTCATAGAGTTTGCTGGGAGATTTTTGATTACTGCTTCAATTTCCTTGCTGGTTATGGGTCTGTTCAGGTTTTCTATTTCTTCTTGGTTCAGTTTTGGCAGTTTATACATCTCTAAGAATGCATTCATTTCTTCCAGATTGTCTAATTTGTTGACATATAGTTGCTCATTATTTGTTCTTATAATTGTTTCTATTTCTTTGGTGTTGGTGATGATCTCTTTCATTCATGATTTTATTTATTTGGGTCCTTTCTCTTTTCTTTTTGATAAATCTGGCCAGGGTTTCTATTTCATTGATTTCTGCTTTAATCTTTATTAATTCTTTTCTCCTGCTGGGTTTAAGCTTTATTTGCTGTTCTTTCTACAGCTGCTTTAGGTGTAAGTTTAGGTTGTGTATTTGAGATCTTTCTTGTTTCTTTCTTTTTTTTAAAAAAAAGATTTTATTTATTTATTTGAGAGAAAGAGAATGAGAGAGAGCACATGAGAGGGGGAGGGTCAGAGGGAGAAGCAGACTCCCTGCCAAGCAAGGAGCCCAATGTGGGACTTGATCCAGGGACTCCAGGATCATGACCTGAGCCAAAGGCAGTCGCTTAACCAACTGAGCCACCCAGGCGCCCCTGAGATATTTCTTGTTTCTTGAGAAAGGCTTGTATTGCTATATACTTCCCTCTTAGGACTGCCTTTGCTGAATCCCAAAGGTTTTGAACAGTTGTGTTTTCATTTTCATTTGTTTCCATGCATTTTTTAAATTCTTCTTTAATTTCCTGGTTGACCCATTCATTCTTTAATAGGATACTCTTTAGCCTCCATTTATCTGAGTTCTTTCCAAATTTCCTCTTTTGATTGAGTTCCAGTTTCAAAACATTGTGTTCTGAAAATATGCAGGGAATGAGCCCAATCTTTTCATACCAGTTGAGACCTGATTTGTGACCCTGGATGTGATCTATTCTGGAGAATGTTCCATGTGCACTTAAGAAGAATGTGTATTCTGTTGCTTTAGGGTGGAATGTTCTGAATATATCTGTGAAGTCCATCTGGTCCAGTGTATCATTCAAAGCCCTTGTTTCCTTGATGATCTTCTGCTTAGATGATCTGTGCATTGCAGTGAGTGGGTTGTTAAAGTCCTCTGCTATTATTGTATTATTTTTGATGTGTTTCTTTAATTTTATTAATTGGCTTATATAATTCGCTGCTCCGATGTTAGGGGCATAAATACTTATAATTGTTAGATCTTCTTGTTGGATAGACCCTTTAATTATGATAGACTATCCTTCCTCATCTCTTATTATAGTTTAAATTTGGTTTAAAATCTAATTTGTCTTATATAAGGATTGCCACTCCAGCTTTCTTCTGATGTCCATTAGCATGATAAATAGTTTTCCATCCCCTCACTTTCAATCTGGAGGTGTCTTTGGGTCTAAAATGAATCTCTTGCAGATAGCATATCAATGGGTCTTGCTTTTTTATCCAATCTGATACTCTGTGTCTTTTGATTGGGGCATTTAGCCCATTTACATTCAGAGTAACTATTGAAAGATATGAATTTAGTGCCATTTTATTACCTTTAAAGTTACTGTTTCTGTATATTGTCTCTGTTCCTTTCTGGTCTGTGTTACTTTTGGGCTCTCTTTTCACTTAAAGGATTCCTTTTAATATTTCTTGTAGGGCTGGTTTGGTGATCACAAATTGTTTTAGTTTCTGTTTATCCTGGGAGCTTTTTATCAGTCCTATTTTCAATGACACACTAGTTGGATAAAGTATTCTTGGCTGCATATTTTTCTCATTTAGCACCCTGAATTTATCATGCCAGTCCTTTCTGGCCTGCCAGGTCTCTGTGAATAGGTTTGCTGCCAACCCCATGTTTTCTACCCTTGTAGGTTACAGACCTCTTTTCCTGAGCTGCTTTCAGGATTTTCTCTTTGTCTCTGAGATTTGCAAGTTTCACTATTATATGTTGGGTGTTGACCTATTTTTATTGATTTTGAGGGGGGTTTCTCTGTGCCTCTGGACTTGAATGCCCATTTCCTCCCCCAGATTAGGGAAGTTCTCCACTACAGTTTTCTCCAATATACCTTCTGCACCTCCCTTTCCTCTTCTTCTGGAATCCCAATTATTCTAATATTGTTTTTGCTTTATGGTATCATTTTTCTCTAGAATTTTCCCCTCATGATTCAGTAATTGTTTATTTCTCTTTTTCTCAGCTTTCTCCAACATTTTGTCTTCTATTTCGCTAATTCTCTCTTTAACCTCATTTATCTGAGCAGTTAGAGCCTCCATTTTTTATTGCACCTCATTAATAGTCTTTTTGATTTCTACTTGGTTAGATTTTAGTTCTTTTATTTCTCCAGAAAGGGACTCTCTAGGGTCTTCTATGCTTTATTCAAGCCCAGCTGGTATCTTTATAACTGTTATTCTGAAACTCTAGTTCCAATCTTACTCATGTCCATACTGATTAGGTCCCTGGCAGTTAGTACTCCCTCTTGCTTTCTTTTTTGAGGTGAGTTTTTCTGTCTTGTCATTCTGTCCAGAGAAGAATAGATGAACAAGAGAAAAAAAATACTAAAATGGCAACAACAATCTCAGAAAAATATACAGTAAACAAATCAGAAGAGACCCAAAACCGAAAAAAAAATTTTAAAAAGAAAAAATATATATATACACAAAATAAAATTAGATACATTGAAAAGATAGAATGTAACTGTAAACATGAAAATAAAAAAGATTCTAACAACAACAAAAAAGATGAAGAAGAAAAAAGAGAGAGAATATGATCAGACCAGAGGCATACACTAGATTCTGCATGTATTTTGGTCTGTTTGTTAGAAGAAATTGCATACCACGGGGCGCCTGGGTGACTCAGTCATTAAGCGTCTTCCTTTGGCTCAGGTCATGATCCCAGGGTCCTGGGATCGAGCCCTGCATCAGGCTCTCTGCTTGGAGGGAAGCCTGCTTCTCCATCCCCACTCCCCCTACTTGTGTTCCCTCTCTCACTGTCTCTCTCTCTGTCAAATAGATAAAAGAAATCTTAAAAAAAAAAGAAACTGCATCCCAAAATTGTAAAGAAAGAAAACTATTTTGTGTGTGTGTGTGTGTGTGTGTGTGTGTGTATATATAATACAAAAATAAAATTAAATACAACAAAAGGATAGAATGTAACTGTAAAATGAAAACTAAAAATGTTTTTAAAAAGGAGGTGTAAAATAAGAAATTGGTTGAAAAAGGAAAGAAAAAAATTAAAATTGAAAGACTAAAGAACCGTGGGGGGGAAATACCTGAATTCTATATACTATTTCCCTGTAGCACTGGAGTTCTGCAGTTCTCTATGATTGGTAAACTTGGTCTTAGCCGGATGTTCTTGCTGATCTTCTGGGGGAGGGGCCTGCTGTGCTGATTCTCAAGTGTCTTTGCCCCGGGTGGAATTGCACCACCATTGCCAGGGGTCCTGGCTAAGTAAGTGGCTCCAGATTACTCTTTGTGGCTTTTGTTCCCTGAAGGCTTTTTTTTTTTTTTAAGATTTTATTTAGGGCGCCTGGGTGGCTCAGACGTTAAGCGTCTGCCTTCGGCTCAGGTCATGATCCCAGGGTCCTGGGATCGAGTCCCGCATCAGGCTCCCTGCTCCTTGGGAGCCTGCTTCTCCCTCTGCTTCTCTCTCTCTCTCTCTCTCTCTGTCTCTCATGAATAAGTAAATAAAATCTTTAAAAAAAAAGATCTTTAAAAAAAAAGATTTTATTTATTTATTTATTTGAGAGACAGAGAGAGAGAGAAAGCATGAGAGGGGAGAGGGTCAAAGGGAGAAGCAGGCTCCCCGCCGAGCCGGGAGCCCGATGCGGGACCCGTTCCCAGGACTCCAGAATCATGACCCGAGACGAAGGCAGTTGCTTAACAAACTGAGCCACCCAGGCACCCTCCCTGAAGGCTTTTCACACAGCGTTAGAGCATGAGAATGAAAATGGCAGCCTCCCAAGTGGGGGCCCCACTCCTCAGTGCACCCTCAGGGAAAAGCAGTCATTCACTCCTGTCTCCCTGGTCTCCATCTGCACTCCGTGTTCACCCAGCCTGTGACTGAGTGTTTCTATCTCAGGCACACGACCCCATTTTGAGTCTCCAAATGCTGCAGACTCCTGTGGTATGGTTGCTTCTCCCAGGGAAGAAGCAGGGGTCTCACCTCAGTTCTTCTGCTCTCTGAGCCCCTGCTTGGAGAGCAGTTGCAGTCACCTAGTCGTGCCATGGTTTATGGTATTTGGCAACCCAGAGCAGAGAGCCCACTCCTGGGATTACTGATTGCAGCTGGCCTCCCTGCTCTGATGCCTGGGAGCTCTGCAACACTTAGGCACTCCTGTCTTCCTGTGACCCCAGGGCTCCTGAGACCACACCGTCCACCTAGGACTCCACTCCGCTTCAACACCTGAACACCTTTCAGGCCTGGACGTCCCTCACTGGAGCAGACTTCTAAAAGTTCTGATTTTGTGCTCTGCTGCTATATCACTTTCCAGTGCCAACTTATGGCAGCTCCCTCCCCCCATGGTTTATCTTCTGATATATCACCTTGGATTCACTTCTCTGCACCTCCTACCTTGCAGAAAATGGTTGCTTTTTTTTTTTAAAGATTTTATTTATTTATTTGATAGAGAGAGACAGATAGTGACAGAGATAGTGAGAAAGAGCACAAGCAGGGGGAGAGGCAAAGGGAGAGGGAGATACAGGCTCCCTGTGGAGCAGGGAACTGGATGTGGGGCTCGATCCCAGGACACTAGGATCATGACCTGAGCTGAAGGCAGACGCTTAATGACTGAGCCACACAGGCACCCTAAGTGGTCGCTTTTCTATTGTAGAGTTGCAGCTATTCTTTTCTTAGATCTCTCGTTGAGTTCACAAGTGTTCAGAATGATTTGATAGCTATCTAGCTGAATTCCTGGGATCAGATGAAACTAAGGTCTCCTACTCCTCTGCCACCTTGGACTATTGGGGCAGGTTTCCATATTTTAAAATGTTAAAGACTCCAATTATGTCTCCTAGTAGCTCTTATGTATTTGTTATTTATTATGTGAATTAGTTATGTATGTATTATTTCATCTGATCCTCACACCAACCAAGTAATGTAGCTGGAACTAATTTCTATTTTTACATGAGGTTCTAAGAAGGTGTTCTTATTTATTTAAAATCATGGGTTGATGGGTGCCTGGGTGGCTCAGATGGTTAAGCGTCTGCCTTCGGCTCAGGTCATGATCCCAGGGTCCTGGGATCGAGTCCCGCATCAGGCTCCCTGCTCCTTGGGAGCCTGCTTCTCCCTCTGTTTCTCTCTCTCTCTCTCTGTCTATCATGAATAAATAAATAAAATAGTAAAAAAAAAATTCATAAAATCATGGGTTGATGTACTGGATAAGTAGAAATTGAAAGCAAATTTCTGTATCTAAGACCAATAAGATGTCCACATGTCAAATGATGTATCAGATTGGGGAAAGGCATAGAAATTTCTCCACATCAGTCTTGATGAAGGATCCCACTGAATATTCTCTGTGGTCACAGTTCTAACCTTTGAAGAATCATAACCCCATTACATTATACAAAACAGAGGTTGCTGGCTTAATTTTATTTGGCTCACTTCCCAGTTACTCTCTTAAATATTTACATAACAAGGAGAAATCACTATTTAAAATTAGTATTTTTGAGAGGGAAGACCCTGGTAAAGGAAATCTTAGGTTTCTGCTGGCCTTTTGTGTTGCCAAGAAAATAGATTGGCCATTTGATATATTTAACACATGATCAGTTTGGGATTCATCCAACATAAAGTAGATTTGGCAGTAAACTTAGAAATAATAGCCAGAGAGAACTGAATATACTAATAAATGGTAAGAAAAACTGGTAGATTTCAGGGACATTTCAACAGGGAGTAGGAAATGAGAAGTAGGAGAGAAGAGCGGTATTGAGAAATTGGCTGGGGAGCACCTGGGTGGCTCAGTCAGTTGAGTGTCCAACTCTTGATATCAGCTCAGGTCATGATCTCAGAGTCCTGAAATCAAGCTCCACATCTGGCTCCCCACTCAGTGGGAAGTCTGCTTGGGATTCTCTCTCCCCCTCTCCTTCTGCCTCTCCCCCTGCCCCCTACTCTCTCTCTCTCTAAAATAAATAAATCTTAAAAAAAAAAAAAAGAAATTGGCTGGCGTCTGGGACATAAACTGGAACACAGCAGAGGGTAAACAGTCTGTAGTGGCAGAGTCAACAAAAGAACTTCAGGGAAATTTGTCTCATAATTTTAACTTTTTTTTTTTTTGGCATTACTGTGATGCTTAAATGCGTCCTTTTCTGCCTTCTCTGTAAACCTTCAGTAAAGTCAGCTCTGCATACGAATGCTCTTTTTGAGATGTTTGTCTATAGGAATCAAGAGAAGAGGCCAAGTTTCAAGTTTGGCTCAATGCAGTGTTGGAAGAAGGTGAGGATCAAGGTGAAATTATTAATAAATTGAATAATTTATCTGTAGCAGAATCAGATAATTGGAGACCAAGTGACCAGGTTCCCAGTCGATTTGCAGGAATCTTAAAGAGAGTATTAGATTTCCTAGTGTTATGGCACAGGGTTTAAGCTAATCTTCATTTTAAGGGGCGGGGTGACCCTAGCTGGCATATGATTACTTAAAAAAAAAAAATCCTCCTAATGATTGGCTTATTTTCCCCATAATCTTATTTGATTCACATTTTATTATATTCTGGCCAAAACCTGTACATTAAAAATTTTATTAAGTTAGGACATAAAGGATTGATTTGTTCAGGGTTATTGTCCATTATGCGGTAAAGCCAATAGGAGAAAATGATTGATTTAATAAATGAAGCCCAGAGACTTTCTCAGAAGTAGTTCATGTTAGTTTAGACACTTATTGTCAATATAGTAGGCAGTTTGGAATTGCTTTTAAAGATGGAAAATATTAGATAAATTACATATTCTTCCTTGAAAACTGAAGCTAGTACATATTTTAATATTGGTCATGATGACTCCTATTTAAAGAACAGAAGCAGAAGTAGACATGTATGAAAATAAACCAAGAATTGACTAAGTTTGCTTCTGAGAATTATCAAATCCATGTGATGGTACTAATAGCTACCATAATTAAACATTTACTAAATGCTAGGGGCAGGGCTAAAAATTTTATCATATATATCATTTAATTTTCAAAACTCCATAAAGACAAGTATTATTATTCTTATTATATAAATGAAGAAACAAAGGTTCAGAGAAGTTAATAAGTTGCCCAAGGCCACATAGGTAGAAAATATTACAATTTGAGCTTGCACTCAGGTCTATGTTATTTCCAAACCTGTATATACTACCTAGTGTGTCCTGGTTGGACCATAATTCAGGTGGACTGTTTTAACAAAACTCTATCACTTGGCCTATATCAAAGGAGTTATTGCAAGCTGCTGACTTTCACAATTTGGAATATACATCAATTTAGGAGATAAAATTGCCCCCAACAACTTAGCTTTAAGAGAGCTAAGTGATCTTTTTTTTTTTTTTGGTTGTTGTTTAATCTCCATATTTTATTTTATTTTACATATTTTATTATATTTTATTGTTTTAAATTCAATTAGCCAACATATAGTACATCATTTGTTTTAGATGTAGTGTTCAATGATTCATCAGTTGTGTGTAACACCCAGTGTTCATCACATCATGTCTTTTTTGGGAGAGCTGCTCATCTTTTAAATAAATTGATTTCCTCCTTCTACCTCTCATGTTCTGTAGAGCCTAAATTATATACCACTACTCCAAGTGGTATATAATGCATATTCCTAGAAATCTTGTCAGATTAGGTAATCATCTGGCCACCTCATATTCTAAACCCCTCCTAATCTTTCTTCTAGCTTGTTTACTCACCATGGTTTCCCATTTCTTGTTCTCTAAACTTTTCTTATTAATCATCAAATAAATATTGAAAGAGTATTACATGCACTTTGGGTGATAATAAAGAAGTATAGAACTTTTGAGGTGGATTCAAAAATTTGAGTAGAACAAGAAAAAATAAATGAAGAAGATAAGAAGGGACAGGATAGGATGGAGAATAGAGGGAATGATTCAACAGTGGTGCCTGACATAGAGCGGGGACTTAACAGATTTTTCTTGAATGAATGAATGAATGAACGAGTAGTTAAGTGAATCGATAGATGGATGAGTGGGTGAAAGAGTGAATGGATGAAATGTGAATAAATGAATTAATGGATGGATGGAATAAGTTGACTTGAAAAAGATAAGTTTGGACAGATGGGTACAACAAAATCCTATCTTGCCTCTATGGACTGAGTCCTTTTATGGAGTATCCGCTAAAAAAAAAAAACCAAAAAAAACCAAAAACTGGCAATGGTTCCAATTGCCTGAACATGGCATGAAATGACAGATTCTGGCTCAGGCCTTTCCCTGTTATTTAGCTTTGAACGAGTCAGAAGACACCTAAGGCCTAGATGGTGGAAAAACAGACTCTTCAGTGTTGGATACCAAGCAGGAAAGGTTATAGAGTTAAGCAAATGAAATTCATTTTCAGTTTGATATAGAAAACCTGGGTGTTTAATTAAATCCTAAATATCACATAAATTCTGATATTAAAGAAAAACAGTGCTGATTAGAAAAAAGGAAGATGTTTACACAAAAGCACTGATGACACCACATGAGAGAATGGGGCAAGGATAGATAAACAGCTTAGCAAGGAGAAAGCTATGTCTTTGGAGCCAAAAATATAGAACAATGCCAAACTGAGTCTTGCCTCTGCCATACCAGCTCTTTGCATCTCCATCAGTAACAGAAGATTATCCCCCAGGGTGCACTGCCAATCTCCTGGGCCCAGAGAAGTATGCAGAGTTTTTCTTTCTCTTTTTTCCTTTCCTTGCTTCTAAAAGACTGCTGCACCAGTTTTAGAATGCATACTGCTTTTAGCCAGACCTGTGCAGATTTTTGAAATATGGTTCTTTTTTATGTCATTGTCTGACTTTGGACAACCATTGTTAATTTAAATATTGATTAAATACCATATGTTGTAATGAAAAGAGATTTTTATGACCCTTGGCAAGTTACTGAGCCTTGGTTTTCCAACCTTTAGAATGAGGGTGGTGGGGCAAACTCATAATTTTCCTTGAAGGATTTTATCAGGTAATCTTTGTGAAAGTTTTTCTAGACTTACTGTGACCCTTTTTATGAAATTCTGTAGTCCCAGAATACTATACTTATGTTAAATCCTGTATATTGGAGGCTGAGCTTATCAAATAGAGTTGCCCACTATTTCACTATGTAGATGAAGACAGCAGATCATTTGCCAGAAAATGTTCTTTGTTTCAAGAAGAATGTTTCTTCTCAGATATGTAGTTATAAGGACAGTAGGTCTTTGTTGTAACAGTTAAAAGGCTGGAGCAGCAAAAAAAAAAAAAAAAAAAAAAAAGGCTGGAGCAGGTCACAAGTTCTAAAATCATGGAAACTCTATGAGCCAAGGCTCAAGGCCAAGACCATTTCTTTTATGATAACTTATGGAATGGATTGAGAGGAACTTTACTGAAGAATTTGGTAGAACAAAATACACAATGGGAAGAGGGAATCTGAAATGAAACCTAATTTTAGAGCTAAGACTTTGAGAGATTGAGATTGGCATATGTGTGGCCAGCTGTTAACCTGGAGTTATTAGAGATGGCTCAGAGTTTAGGACATACAGTCCTTCCTCATAGCAGGAGTGAGGGGGTGGCAGCCAGAGTGTGTCTGTCCTTTTCATGGTCTCTTGGAAAATTTAGAGGTGGAACAGACATTAAAAATAAGCAAAAATTGTTCTCTGATAATGTGGCATTTGAAGCCCAGATACTTCCCTCAGATATTAAAAAGAGAAGATTGAAAAAAAAAAAGAATCAAGTCTGAATCTGATGAGGCCTCTAGATCTATGGGAACTTAGAAAGTAAAAAAGCGTACAGGAAAGATAAAGGCATAAGAACATGTTATATGACAACATGGGTAATGACCAGTAAAATGCAGATAGGGAGGAACTCTGCCAGATAAACAACCTGGTTTATATAATAAATAAATTGCAGGGAGAGTGAGAGCATGAAAAAGAGAGATTGAAAGAGACTGAATGAAGGACATAGCAACCTATGTCCTGTCATAAGACTAATGACACTCTTCCATCCTGGTTTGTACGCACACAGTGAAAATGAAGAGGAGAGAGACACAGAGAGAGACAGAAAAGAATCCAAGTAGTGATTAGATATTCAATAACATTAAAAAATTAATAATTTTTCTTAAGTTGACATACTATTATAATTTTTAAAAGGAGTTTTATCATTTCATCCATAAATGAAACTTGCACACTTAAATATTTAAGAGTGAATTGAGAGGGTTTAAGTGAGAGTGTGCCTTATTGGCACCAGAAGCTAGTGTAGCAGGTCATGTGTATGATACTGAGCGTACTCTAGAGAACTGTGGTTCCTTCCTCCAGGTGGACTAAGGACATGCTCCTTGGTTCCTTTCCTCAATACCTCTTTCTTTGGCAATATCAAAGAGTTTATTCCAATGCATGTTTTTCTGTATTTCAGATATTGTAATTGATCTCATTTTACCTAAATACTTTCTCCAGAATTAAGGTAACTTGGAGTTAGTTAGGATTAGAAGGAACACATATCATTATTTATCATTATATAGGAGATTGGATGTGTTAGATTGGCATGCTTGTCATTATGGGTACTGACTTGTCCTGCACAAAGCTCCACAGTGGCTTTTTGCATTGTTTACAGTGTTTCTGCAACACAATGAGATGTGCTGGTGGAATACAGCTGGGACAACTTTGAATTTGGAAAAAGATCCATTCCTATCAGGAGTGATTCACAGGTTTTCATTTTCTGGTGAGATTGTTTCAGGCTCCCTATTTTAGCTCTGATGCATAAAGGAAATGTTAAACTTCCAATCTTTTTCCAGATACTCTTCTCTAATGCAGACTTTGACCATTTGCTCTAATGGAAAAGCAGTCCAACTCAGTTTCATAGAATCCATTCATCTCCATCCATCCATCCATCCATCCATCCATCCATCCAACCAACCAACCTCCATCTATCCATTCATCCATTTATTCATTGAATTCATCCATCCATCCATCCATCCATCCATTAATTCATCTATCTATATGTATACATTTACTTCTTATCTATATGTCTTATTTGTAATTTCTTCAGGTATTTTATATGACAAGTTGATTTTTCTTTGATATTTGTCACAATTATTGATCACCAACATCAACATTTTTGGGGATACTTTCATATCTCAAAGGAAAAAGTTAGGTTAGAAGGAGAGAGTAATCTTAAATATTAACTTACTATATAACCTTAGACAATTATAATTTTCCTGTGCTTAAGTTTCTGCTACTATAAATTATCTATCAAATACCATGCTCTGAGAAAAAATAACTTTTCCAGGAAAAAAAAATCACTAATGATTTCATATCATGTTAAAAAACTACTTAAAGAGATGGGATATCCTTATGTTAAATGAAAAGAATGCAATAATCTTCCAGAAATAATCTCAAATTTGTAATATACAGAGTAAAACATAGTGAATACAAACATATTGAAATTAAGCTTCTCAAATATCTCTCAGCTTCCTATAATTAAAATACACTTATTTATGAGCAGAAAAAATGCTAGGAAAGGAATCCGTGACAATATAATGAGGTAACAAGTGTGAAAAGCCTAAAAAAACTGATGTCTGATGTATTTGTTTGCAAGTGTTATTTTGCTTACCAAGTTGCTGTAGATCAGAGAAGGGTAATCCAGTGGGTAGATGAAGTAGATAAATGATGGTATCCTATTATAATCTTTCTAGCTATATTAAACTCAGCAATCATCTATTAGGTGTTTTCTATGCACAAGACATTAGGCTAGATTCAATAAAGCTATATAAATGAGGGAAGATAAATCAAAAGAGTGAATCTAGCTTTCAGGTAGCTTATTTGACCTGGATTAAACAGATTAATTGGAACAGATATTTTGATGAGAAAAATCCCAAGTGGGGGGAGGGGCACCTGGGTGGCACAGTTTGTTGAGCATCCGACTCTTGGTTTCTGCTTGGATCATAATCTTGGGGTTGTGGGATTAAGCCCTGTGTGGGGCTCCATGCTCGGTGCTGAGTCTGCTTGTGACTCTCTCTCCATCTCTCCTCTGCCCATCCCCCCACTCTCTCTTTCTAAAAAAAAATAATAATAATAAATAAATCTTAAGAAAAGAAAAAAGTGATAATATTAAAGTGTGGAATGTTAGTTCCAGAATGAGATTTAGAGAGCATTTAGTCCAGCACTCACAATTAACATGAAGAAAAATGAAGGCAAATATATACATGCAGAAGGATGAAACACAAGGTAAAACATCCACCTGCATTTCATTGGTCAACACTGAACCAACATGTTTCCCTCTAACCACTGAAGTCTGAAAAGGTGAGCTTTTAGCCTTCCATTGACTGTAGTTGAGAATGGAATGGAAACAGGGTATGCAATGGAATGTTAAATGAGTCAGCCTAAAGTGCTAGCTTTCATGATTCCAGACACAGGGCTCTTCATTAACTGCTTACCCCTTCCATTGAGCTTTGTTCTAAAAGGCTGGTTAAAAACAAACAAAAAAAATCCGCTGTCTAAAAACTGTTTAGAAGAGGAGAGAAGAAGGGGCTAGTTACTTTCTTCAGATACTAAAAGTGTTGCCACATGAAAGAGGAATTGAGTTGTAAATCCCCAAAGAGAAATCTAGAACCAGCAGGTGGGACAATGGAAAACAGATTCCAATTCAAACTAACTAGGAACTTTCTTTTAGTCAGAGGTATATACGGTGGCATGGGCCTGCTAGGCAAAGAAGTATGTTCCTCATTGCCTAGAGAATTCAGGGATAGGCAGGGAGACCCTTAGGGACTTTCAAAAATGCCTAAAAATTCACCATAAGTGACATCCTGCAGACTTCTTTCATCCTGCAGGAAAGGGTCTTCCATCATTTTAGTAATGAGAGATAACTTTAAAAAAGCAACTCAAGATGCTTTTCAAATGCAGATAACAATCATAATGTTTATGAGGGCTTTTTATGTGCCAGATATTTTACTAAGCCATTTAGATGCATTATATCATTTAAATCTGGAAACAACCCTATAAGCTAGGTACTATTATTACATCCAATTTGCAGATGAAGAAAATGAAGCACAGAGAGAGGTTGAGTGACTTGCCCTAGCCACAGCTAAGTGATAGACATAAATCCAGGGATTTTGATGCCTAAGCTTGCCTTTTTAAACCACTGTACTATTCATATGTGAATGAATTTCACTTCTCACGAGTTCCACTACTACCACACTTTTCTAAACCACCATGATCTCTTGCTTGGATTATTGCAGTAAATGCCTAACAAGCCTTTCTGCCTCCCACCCTACCACCTTTAGTCTATTCTCCATCCAGCAGCCAGAGTGATACTGATAAAGTTGAAATCAGATCATACCATTTCTCAACTTGAAAACCCTTTAATTGCTTCCTATTTTTCAGAATAAAGGCCAAGGTCTTCACAGTGACCAACAAGGCCTTACCTAATCACCTGTCCTTTACACTCTGCCCTTTGCTCCAACTACTTCCCCTTGCTTTGCTCTGCTCTGGTCGCACTGGCCTCCCGGATGTTTCTCAAATAGGCCAGGCAGTCCCCTAAGTGCTTTCTTCTCTCTCTGCCTTGAATGTTCTTCCCTAGATATCTATATGTTTAGCTCCTTCACCCCTTTTGTGCATTTATTCCAATACCACTTGTTTCAACAAGGTCTTTCTTGACTATCCTGTTTAAATTTCAGTTCTTCTACTTTACTACTAGCTTTCTCTGTGACTCTACCCAGCTTTATTTTTCTCCATGGCACTTAGGTTGGTTTCCTGTGTCTCCCTTGGCTAGCATGTCACATCCATGAAAGCAGCCATTTTTGTTCCTTTTGTTCACTGCTGGATTCCCAATTCCCCAGCAAGAGAGCAGTGGGAGGGAGAAAGAGAATATTTATTGCTGTGGCTGCTGGCTCCCACCCTATGAGGTGGCCTCAAGTTAGCAGTATTCCCTGAAGTCACTGCTTCTCTTAAGGTAGAACTCTATTACTGGATTCTCTCCTTATGACTTCTGGTAATGCTACCTTGCCTTTGTACCTGTGGATTTGGGATGTTTTGAGTCTAGCATTACCACACTGCTCCTTGTGGTTTCCCTTCACCCTGCCCACACTTTGGTAATGTGTCCCTACTGAAAACATTCTAATTTGAGTATGCCATTTGTTTCCTGCTGAGGCCCTGACTTATACAGTGCTCAGTATTTTCAAATGAATGATTAAAAAACAGATTTTTTAATTTTATTATGTTATGTTAATCACCATACATCACATCATTAGTTTTTGATGTAGTGTTCCATGATTTATTGTTTGCATATAACACCCAGTACTCCATTCAATATGTGCCCTCTTTAATACCCATCACCAGGCTAACCCATCCCCCCACCCCCTCCCCTCTAGAACCCTCAGTTTGTTTCTCAGGGTCCATAGTCTCTCATGGTTCATCTCCCCCTCCGATTTCCCCCCCTTCATTTTTCCCTTCCTACTATCCTTTTTTTTTTTTTCCTTAACATATAATGTATTATTTGTTTCAGAGGTACAGGTCTGTGATTCATCAGTCTTACACAATTCACAGCACTCACCACAGCATGTACCCTCCCCAATGACTATCACCCAGCCACCCCATGCCTCCCACCCCCCCACCACTCCAGCAACCCTCAGTTTGTTTCCTGCGATTAAGAATTTCTCATATCAGTGAGATCATATGATACATGTCTTTCTCTGATTGCCTTATTTTGCTTAGCATAATACCCTCTAGTTCCATCCACATCATTGCAAATGGCAAGATTTTGGGTTTTTTTGATGGCTGCATAATATTCCATTGTATATATACACCACATCTTCTTTATCCATTCATCTGTCGATGGACATCTTGACTCTTTCCATAGTTTGGCTATGGTGGACATTGCTGCAATAAACATTGGGGTGCACATACCCCTTCAATCACTACATTTGTATCTTTGGGGTAATAACCCAATAGTGTAATTGCTGGATCATATGGTAGCTCTATTTTCAACTTTTTGAGGAACCTCCATACTGTTTACCAGAGTGGCTGCACCAGCTTGCATTCCCACCAACAGTGTAGGAGGGTTGCCCGTTCTCTGCATCCTCGCTAATATCTGCCATTTCCTGACTTGTTAATTTTAGCCATTCTGACTGGTGTGAGGTGGTATCTCATTGAGGTTTTGATTTGGATTTCCCTGTTGCTGAGCGATGTTGAGCACTTTTTCATGTGTCTGTTGGCCATTTGGATGTCTTCCTTAAAGAAATGTCTGTTCATATCTTCTTTTTTTAAAAAATTTTATTGTTATGTTAATCACCATACATTAAATCATTAGTTTTTGATGTAGTGTTCCATGAGTCATTGTTTGCATATAACACCCAGTGCTCCATTCAATATGTGCCCTCTTTAATACGAATCACCAGGCTAACCCATGCCCCTACCCCCTCCCCTACAGAACCCTCAGTTTGTTTCTCAGAGTCCATAGTCTCTCATGCTTCGTCTCCCCCTCCTATCTCCCCACCTTCATTTTTCCCCTTCCTATCTTTTTTTTTTTAAACATATAATGTATTATTTATTTCAGAGGTACAGGTCTGTGATTCCACAGTCTTACACAATTCACAGCATTCACCATAGCACATACCCTTCCCAATGTCTATCACCCAGCCACCCCAACCCTCCCACCCTCCCACTCAGTTCCCCAAACTGAGGGAAACAAACCCTCAGTTTGTTTCCTGAGATTAAGAATTCCTCATATCAGTGAGGTCATATGATACATGTCTTTCTCTGATTGACTTATTTCACTGAGCATAATACCCTCTAGTTCCATCCAGGTCATTGCAAATGGCAAGATCTCATTCCTTTTGATGGCTGCATAATGTTCCATTGTATATATGTATACCACATCTTCTTTATCCATTCATCTGTTGATGGACATCTTGGCTCTTTCCATAGTTTAGCTATTGTGGACATTGCCGCGATAAACATCGAGGTGCATGTACCCCTTTGGATCCCTACATTTGCGTCTTTGGGGTAAATACCCAGTAGTGCAATTGCTGGGTTGTATGGTAACTCTATTTTCAACTTTTTGAGTAATCTCTATACTGTTTTCCAGAGTGGCTGCACCAGCTTGCATTCCCACCAATAATGTAGGAGGGTTCCCTTTTCTCCGCATCCCTGCCAACATCTGTTATTTCCTGACTTGTTAATTTTAGCCATCCTGACTGGTGTGAGGTGGTATCTCATTGAGGTTTTGATTTGGATTTCCCTGATGCCGAGTGATGTTGAGCACTTTTTCATGTGTCTGTTGGCCATTTGGATGTCTTCTTTGGAAAAATGTCAGTTCATGTCTTCTGCCCATTTCTTGATTGGATTATTTGTTCTTTGGGTGTTGAGTTTGATAAGTTCTTTATAGATTTTGGATACTAACCCTTTATCTGATATGTCATTTGCAAATATCTTCTCCCATTCTGTAGGTTGTCTTTCGGTTTTGTTGACTGTTTCCTTTGCTGTGCAAAAGCTTTTATCTCAATGAAGTCCCAATAGTTCATTTTTACTTTTGTTCCCCTTGCCTTTGAAGATGTATCTAGCAAGAAGTTGCTGTGGCTAAGGTTCAAAGAGGTTGCTGCCTGTGTTCTCCTCTGGTATTTTGATGGATTTCTGTCTCACATTTAGGTCTTTCATCCATTTTGAATCTTTTTTTTGTGTATGGTGTAAGGAAATGGTCCAGTTTCATTCTTCTGCATATGGCTGTCCAATTTTCCCAGCACCATTTGTTAAAGAGACTGTCTTTTATCCACTGGATATTCTTTCCTGCTTTGTCAAAGATTAGTTGACCATAGAGTTGAGGGTCCATTTCTGGGCTCTCTATTCTGTTCCATTGATCTATGTGTCTGTTTTTGTGCCAGTACCATACTGTCTTGATGATGACAGCATTGTAATAGAGCTTAAAGTCCGGAATTGTGATGCCACCGGCTTTGCTTTTCTTTTTCAACATTCCTCTGGCTATTCGGGGTCTTTTCTGGTTCCATACAAATTTTAGGATTATTTGTTCCATTTCTTTGAAAAAAGTGGATGGTATTTTGATAGGGATTGCATTAAATGTGTAGATTGCTCTAGGTAGCATTGACATCTTTGCAATATTTGTTCTTCCAATCCATGAGCATGGAACATTTTTCCATTTCTTTGTGTCTTCCTCAATTTCTTTCATGAGTATTTTATAGTTTTCTGAGTACACATTCTTTGTCTCTTTGGTTAGGTTTATTTTTAGGTATCTTATGGTTTTGGGTGCAATTGTAAATGGGATTGACTCCTTAATTTCTCTTTCTTCTGTCTTGTTGTTGGTGTATAGGAATGCCACTGATTTCTGTGCATTGATTTTATATCCTGCCACTTGACTGAATTCCTGTATGAGTTCTAGCAGTTTTGGGGTGGAGTCTTTTGGGTTTTCCACATTAAGTGTCATATCATCTGCAAACAGTGAGAGTTTGACTTCTTCCTTGTCAATTCAGATGCCTTTTATTTCTTTTTGTTGTCTGATTGCTGTGGCTAGGACTTCTAGTACTATGTTGAAGAGCAGTGGTGATAGTGGACATCCCTGCCGTGTTCCTGACCTTAGGGGGAAAGCTCTCAGTTTTTCCCCATTGAGAATGATATTTGCTGTGGGTTTTTCATAGATGGCTTTTATGATATTGAGGTATCTACAATCTATCCCTACACTCTGAAGAGTTTTAATCAAGAAAGGATGCTGTACTTTGTCAAATGCTTTTTCTGCATCTATTGAGAGGATCATATGGTTCTTGTTCTTTCTTTTATTAACATGTTGTATCACATTGAATGATTTGCGGATGTTGAACCAACCTTGCAGCCCAGGGATAAATCCCACTTGGTTGTGGTGAATAATCCTTTTAATGTACTGTTGGATCCTATTGGCTAGAATTTTGGTGAGAATTTTCGCATCCATGTTCATCAGGGATATTGGTCTGTAATTCTCCTTTTGGTGGGGTCTTTGTCTGATTTTGGGATCAAGGTAATGCTGGCTTTATAAAATGAGTTTGGAAGTTTTCCTTCCATTTCTATTTTTTGAAACAGTTTCAGAAGAATAGGTATTAATTCTTCTTGAAATGTTTGGTAGAATTCCCCTGGGAATACATCTGGCCCTGGGCTTTTGTTTGTTGGAAGATTTTTGATGACTGCTTCAATTTCCTTAGTGGTTATAGGTCTGTTCAGGTTTTCTATTTCTTCCTGGTTCAGTTTTGGTAGTTGATACATCTCTAGGAATGCATTCATTTCTTCCAGATTATCTAATTTGCTGGCATATAGTTGCTCAATATATGTTCTTATAATTGTTTGTATTTCTTTGGTGTTGGTTGTGATCTTTCTTCTTTCAGTCATGATTTTATTTATTTGGGTCCTTTCTCTTTTCTTTTTGATAAGTCTAGCCAGGGGTTTATCAATCTTGTTAATTCTTTCAAAGAACCAGCTCCTAGTTTCGTTGGTCTGTTCTACTGTTCTTTTGGTTTCTATTTCATTGATTTCTGCTCTGATCTTTATTATTTCTCTTCTCCTGGTGGGTTTTGGCTTTATTTGCTCTTCTTTCTCCTGCTCCTTTAGTGTAGGGTTGGGCTGTGTATTTGAGACCTTTCTTGTTTCTTGAGAAAGGCTTGTATTGCTATATCCTTTCCTCTTAGGACTGCCTTTGCTGCATCCCAAAGATTTTGAACAGTTGTGCTTTCATTTTCATTTGTTTCCTTTAATTTTTTAAAATTCTTCTTTAATTTCCTGGTTGACCCATTCATTCTTTAGTCGGATGCACTTTAGCCTCCATGTATTTGAGTTCTTTCCAACTTTCCTCTTGTGATTGAGTTCCAGTTTCAAAGCATTGTGATCTGAAAATATGCAGGGAATGATCCCAATCTTTTGGTACCGGTTGAGACCTGATTTATGACCTAGAATGTGATCTATTCTGGAGAATGTTTCATGGGCACTAGAGAAGAATGTGTATTCTGTTGCTTTGGGATGGAATGTTCCAAATATATCTGTGAACCACACTGTGTCCAGTGTGTCATTTAAAGTCTTTATTTCCTTGTTGATCTTTTGCTTAGATGATCTGTCCATTTCAGTGAGGGGGGTGTTAAAGTCCCCACTTTTTTTTTTATTATTATGTTATGTTAATCACCATACATTACATCATTAGTTTTTGATGTAGTGTTCCATGTTTCATTGTTTGCCCATATAAAGTCCCCCACTATTATTGTATTGTTGTCAATGTGTTTCTTTGCTTTTGTTATTAATTGGTTTATATAATTCGCTGCTCCCATGTTAGGGGCATAGGTATTTATAATTGTTAGATCTTCTTGTTGGATAGACCCTTTAATGAGGATATAGTGTCCTCCTCATCTCTTATTATAGTCTTTGGTTTAAAATCTAATTTGTCTGATATAAGGATTGCCACCCCAGCTTCCTTTTGATGTCCATTAACATGGTAAATGGTTTTCCACCCCCTCACTTTCAATCTGGGGGTTTCCTTAGGTCTAAAATGAGTCTCTTGCAAAAAGCATATTGATCTTGTTTTTTTATCCAATCTGATACCCTGTGTCTTTTGATTGGGGCATTTAGCCTATTTACATTCAGTAACTATTGAAAGATATGAATTTAGTGCCATTGTAGTGCCTGTAAGGTGACTGTTACTGTATATTGTCTGTGTTCCTTTCTGGCTTATGTTACTTTTAGGCTCTCTCTTTGCTTAGAGGACCCCTTTCAATATTTCTTGTAGGGCTGGTTTCATGTTTGCAAATTCCTTTAGTTATTGTTTGGCCTGGAAGCTTTTTATCTCTCCTTCTGTTTTCAGCAACTGCCTAGCTGGATAAAGTATTTCCTGGCTGCATATTTTTCTCATTTAGTGCTCTGAATATGTCCTGCCAGTCCTTTCTGGCCTGCCGGGTCTCTGTAGCTAGGTCTGTTGCCAATCTAATGTTTCTACCATTGTAGGTTACATATCTCTTCTCCTGAGCTGCTTTCAGGATTTTCTCTTTGTCTCTGAGACTCGTAAGTTTTACTATTAGATGTCGGGGTGTTGACCTATTTTTGATTTTGAGGGGGGGTTCTCTGTACCTCCTGGATTTTGATGCCTGTTTCCTTCCCCAAATTAGGGAAGTTCTCTGCTATAATTTACTCCCATACTTTCTGCCCCTTTCTCTCTTTCTTCTTCTTCTGGGATCCCAATTATTTTAATGTTGTTTTGTCTTGGTGTCACTTATCTCTCGAATTCTGCCCTTGTGATTCAGTAGTTGTTTATCTGTCTTTTTCTGAGCTTCTTGATTTTCCATCATTTGGTCTTCTAATTCTCTCTTCTGCCTCATATATCCTAGCAGTTAGAGCCTCCATTTTTGATTGCACCTCATTAATAGCCTTTTTGATTTCTACTTGGTTAGATTTTAGTTCTTTTATTTCTCCAGAATTTCTCTAGTATCTTCCATGCTTTTTTCAAGCCCAGCCAGTATCTTTAAAATTGTCATTCTGAACTGTAGTTCCGACATCTTACTAATCAGCATTGATTAGGTCACTGGCAGTCGGTACTGCCTCTTGTTCTTTTTTTTGAGGTGATTTTTTCTGTCTTGTCATTTTGTCCAGAGGAGAATAGATGAATGAAAGAACAAAATGCTAACAGGGTAAAAACAACCCTAGAAAAATATACACTAAACAAATCAGAAGATACCCAAAATCGGGGCAAAGAAAGGGAAAGAAAGAAAAAAGAAAAGAAAAAGATAAAAACAAACAAAAAACAGAATATGATCAAATATGATCAGGCTGGTTCATAGATCAGTGCCACACACTAGATTTTGGGCATATTTTTTTCTGTTAGGAGAAAGTGCTTCCAAAATTTTAAAGAATGAAAAACTTATATATGTACAAAAATAAATAGGATGAATGGATGGAATATGATTGTAAAGATGAAGATTATAAATGATTTTATAAAAGGAATAGATAAGAAGTTCATTGAAAAAACAAAGAAGAGGATTTAAGAAGAAAAAAAAAGGGAGAGAATATGTTCAGGCAGGAGACTAGAACAAAGCCATACACTAGAGATTTAGGGTATATTTTGGTCTGTTAGAAGAAACTGTATCCCAAAATTTAAAGAGAGAACAACTTATGTATATATACCAAAAATAAGGTTAACTACTATGAAGGGATAGAATATGACTCTAAAAATGAAAAATAAAAAAGATTTTTTAAAAAAAGTGGTTGATAAGATGTTGGTTGAAAAAGGGAAAAAGAAAAATTTAAAAAAAAAAAGAAAAAGAAAAGAAAAGAAAAAGGAAGTTAAAAAAAAAAAGCCATGAATTCTATGTGCAGTATTCTCCTAGTGCTGGAGTTCTGCCGTTCTCATTGATCGGTAAACTTGGTCTTGGCTGGCTGTTCTTGCTGATCTTCTGGGGGAGGGGCCTGTTGCCGTGGTTTCCAAATGTCTTTGCCGGAGGCGGAATTGCCCCCCCCTTGCCGGGTCTGGCCTAACTAATCTGCTCGGCTTTGCTCTCTGGAACTTTTGTTCCCTGCAAGCTCTCGGTACAGCTTTGGAGGCGGAGAGTGAAAATAGCAGCCTCCCAATCTCCATCCTGGCAGAGTCGAGAACTCGGGGCCCGCTCCACAGTGAGGCCCCAGAGAAAATCAGTCACTCACTCCCATCTCCCCGGTCTCCAGCCGCACTCTGTGCTCACCCAGTCTGTGACCGAGCGTTTCTTTCTTTCTTTTTTTTTTTTTTTTTTACAGATTTTATTTATTTGAGAGAGAGAGCGCGAGAGTACAAGCAGGGAGGAGTAGTAGAGGGAGAGAGAGAAGCAGGCTTCCTGCTGAGTAGGGAGGCAGACGCTGGGCTCAGTCCCAAGACCCTGAGATCATGACCTGAGCTGAAGGCAGACACTTAACCATCTGAGCCACCCAGGTGCCTCTGACCGAGCATTTCTATCTCTGGCACCCGACCCGTGTGGCATCTCCAAACCCAGCAGATCCCTGCCGTGCACTCCCGTGCCGCTCCTCCTGGGGGAGGAAGGTGAGTCTCCCCGGATCTGCCGCTTGTTGGGTCCTTGCTGGAGGAGCAGTGGCCTGACTGTGCCGCAGATCACGAGTTATAGCAACCCTGAGCTGAGAGCCCACTCCTCGGCTCTGTCTCTGCAGCCAGCTTCCCCGCTCTGATACCTGGGGGCTCTGCGGCACTCAGGCACCCCTGGTCTTTCTGTGACCGTGAGGGTCCTGCGACCACACTGTCCCAGTGAGGGTTCCACCTCCCGCTTAGCCACTGGAGCAATGTCCCTCAGTGGAGCAGACTTCTAAAAGTTCTGCTTTTGTGCTTTGGGGCTCTATCACTTGCCAGAAGCGGCTGATGGAGGCCCCCTCCCCCACCGTCTATCTTCCTGAATATCACCTTGGATTCACTTCTCCACAAGTCCTACCTTCCAGAAAGTCGTCACTTTTCTGTTCAGAGAGTTGCTGCTGTTCTTTTCTTTGATCTCCTGTTGAGTTCGTAGGTATTCAGAATGCTTTGATAACTATCTATCTGAATTCCTGGGACCAGATGAAATTTAGGTCTCCCACTCCACTGCCATCTTGCTCCTTCCAGCTAAAAAACAGATTTTTAAGGGCAATGGAGGCTTTCTCAGATTTTTATTAAATTTTATATATATCTTCATATCATGTCTAATAAGTGAGACTCTTGTAATTCTAACTTTTAAAGAAAGATTCAGTGAATGTTCACATCATACAGAATTTAGAACATTTCTGATTACTTTTAATGAATTTAAATATAAAATTCTAAGCTACTTGGCATGCAAAAATAGATTTCTTGTCTTTTATTCTTCTAAATGTATTTTACATTCATAAAGATTTAATTTCTTAATAAGCCACAGAGAGCTGAGTCTACAGTAATTAATTAAAACAAAGTAAGGAAATACCACCTTTTTGGCACTCAATAATTGATTGAAGATACCTTGTTAGAAGCTAAAAGACCAATAATTTGATTTAATTTAAATCAACACTTTTACGTTATTTGTTAGCAAGAGACCTGTGGAATTTTATTTTCAACCTAGACAAGAACAAGAAAAGAAATAGAAATTAGCATTAATGAAGCTGTGTCCTCTCATGAGATTTTATGAGCCTGAGAAGTGCTTACTGATTAATGCTAATGACTGGCTTATAGAAATAGTTTGAAAGGGTAGAATATAGATGTTGACATATCTTTCTCATACTGAATCTTTAAGTAGTGACCACACTAAGATGGTACTTTTTTAGTTGCTATCACTATTTTTCCCTCCTAGAAAGTTCACTTGGATTACACAATATTGAGATGGGTGGTCTCTTCCTAAATTGGAGTGCTGGGGAATCATTGGTGAGGTGAGACAGTCTTCCTTTGAAAATCTGTGGAATGGGGCACCTGGGTGGCTCGGTTGTTAAGTGTCTGCCTTTGGCTCAGGCCCTGATCCCAGGGTCCTGGGATCGAGCCCTGCATTGGGTTCCCTGCTCAGTGGGAATCCAGCTTCTCTCTCTCCCACTGCCCCTGCTTATGTTCCTGCTCTCGCTATCTCTGTCTCTGTCAAATAAATAAATAAAATCTTAAAAAAAAAAAGAAAAGAAAATCTGTGGAATGATACCTGGCCATTGATAAGTTAAAAATCTGTTATATTGGTGAGGTGTAATTGCTTAGAGTTCCACCATTGGATCAATGGGTTGCCATCTTGATTTCTATTTCTCCTCATTTCTGTCTAGTCACTTAGATCGTGAGTGTGTGTATGTGTGTCTTCACATCTCATTTACCTTTAAAATATATGGTAAAAAATACATCTGATCACGGCATCATATCTTGGTTTGAAAGTCCAATGTTTTGCTTCTATCTGGCAACTTTAATTTCAAGAGGAGTTGGCTTTTCCAAAGGAACAAATTTCTATATGGAATTTAAATTATTTTTACAGCTTATACATTCCACTTATTAGACTGTATTGGTTAACTATTGTTAAATAACAAATGGTCACAAAATATCAGTGGCCTACAACAGTGAACATTATTTTTCTTCATATATCTACAGGTCAGCTGGGAGTTGATTGATCTAGACTGGGATTGGCTGGCCAGCTTTGTTGATGTTGGCTGGACTCACTCATGTGTCTGTGGGTTGGTTGGGGGATCAGTTGATCAAGGCTGGCTGAATGGAGCAGTTTGGCTGGGTGTCTCTGCACCACATGTTCACCTTGTCTTGGGGCTGGTGGGCAAGCTCAGGCATGAACTTCTCAGAAAGATGCCAGAAACACAAGAATTCAAGCAGAATCACTCAAGACACTTCAAGGCCTAGGCTAGAACTGGCATGATTTCACTTCCATTTCATTCTTCTATTGGCCAAAGCAAGGCATATTTTTTAGTGTGAGTAACTACAGAGTCAGACATCAAGAGGTATTGATACATAGGGGTGGATGTGAAGAATTGAAGCTAATGATGTAATATACCACAAAGACCATCTGATCCAACATCATTTAATGTAATTAATTTTCTCGGTTTTCTATTTAAACCCAATGGTACTTTGCAAAGTACTGGGCTGGTTCCTTCTACATGATGTTTCTTTAGAACTTCATTTTCCCACTGTATTCTAAAACTCAATCTACCTTATCTTGAGCAAATTAGGAAATAATTCTAGGGGTTTTTGTACTCCTTTGCAAAAAATGCTAATCAAAATGCTTGCTGTTTTTGATCTCACTTTGGTAAGTGTAATTAAGACCTTGTAATTTGAGAAATATAAAAGTATAATAATTGCAGAAACATTGAAGACAATATACAAATAATTCAGTCCAAAGGCAACATCCAAATCTTCACTAAGTTTTACTAATTACATCATAAAAGTGAAAACAACTGAAATATCTTTTATAGTAGCAGTCTAGAATTTAGGCCTAGACCCATAAGGGTATTTCCCTAGCTGATGGTTATGTAAACTCTGAAAATAACCAGAGTTAATTTCCTAGTGAAAGAGAACAAGGGGTTGCATATACTACAGCAGGTTTATATTTCCATGAAGTCTTTGACCAAAAAGCTTTGGTTATTTGTTTTGTGGCTAACAACTTTTTGGCAGTTATAGAGGCCATACATACACCTAGAACAATGTAAATATTTTGATAAACTGGACAAAAAGGTAAATATAGGTAACTACAAACATCTGCAAGAGCTATTTTAAGATGAATCTTGATTTTGCAGCAGAGCCAAGGTTGTGATTACCCTAGATTAAGGTGTGTTGGGGCCTTCCTGCAAGACTGGAGGGGAGGGCTTACCAGGAGTGTGTTTGTATGAATGTTAGGAGACCTTTTGGGAAAAAATCTTCCTGAAAATATAAAATGTGTATGTTGGTACAACAACAACAGCTCCCAAGCATTGGCAGGGAGACGGTGATTTTACTCTTTGTGTTTGATAAATTTCTGTAGTGTTATATTTGGCTTTCTTTCTCTTTATTTTTCGTCTATCTATTACAGGTTTGGAGTTTGTGGTTACCATGAGGTTCATATATAACATTTCAAGTACATAGCAGTCTATTTAAATTTGATGGTCACTTAAATTCAACTGCATTCTGAAAAAACACATGCAACAAACTTCTTTCTTTACTCCCTCCTCCACATTGTATATATGCTATCATATTTTACATTTTCTTATTCATAAATTTCCTTATGTCTTATGGCCATTTCTTTTCAACTTAAAGAAGTCCCTTTAACATGTAGGGCTGGCTTAGTGGTGATAAACTCCTTTAACTTTTGTTTGGGAAACTCTTTATCCCACCTTCAATTCTGAATGATAACTTTACCAAGTAGAGTATTCTTGGTTGTGGGTGTTTTCCTTTCAGCACTTTGTATATATCATACCACTTTCTACTGGCCTACAAAGTTTCTGCCAAAAAATCAGCTGAAAGCCTTATAGGGTTTCCCTTGCATGAGACTTTTTGTTTCTTTCTTGCTGCTTTTAAAATTCTGTATCTTTAACCTTTGACATTCTAATTATTGTGCGTTTTGGTGTAGACCTCCTTGGGTTCATCTTGTTTGGAACTCTCTGTTTCCTGAACCTGGATGTCTGTTTCCTTCCCCATTTTAGGGAAGTTTTCAGCTATTATTTCTTTAAATAAGTTCTCTGCCCCTTTTCTCTCTTCCTTTTCTGGGACCCCTTTAATGTGAATGTACAGTTTATATTGTCCAAGATATCCCTTAACCTATCCTCATTTTTAAAATTCTTCTCTTTTTGCTTTTTATTACCCTGTTTTCCAGATTGATGGTATGTTATTCTGCATCCACTAATCTGTTGATTCCCCCTAGTGTATTTTTTATTTCAGTTATTGTATTTTTAAATTCTGATTAGTTCTTTTTAATATTATCTCTTTCTTTATTGAAGGTCTCACTGAGTCTTCCACTCTTCTCTCCAGCCCAATATCTTTACAATCTTTACTTTAAATTCTTTTTTAAATTAAATTTAATTTTTGACTTTATTTTATTTCAATTCCGGTATAGTTAAAATACGGGGTTATCATTACTATAAATTCTTTATCAGGCACATTGCTTATCTCTGTTTCACTTAGTTCTTTTTCTGAGGTTTTGTCTTGTTCTTTCTTTTTTTTTTTTTAAGATTTTATTTGTTTATTTGATAGAGAATGAGAGAGAGAGAGCACAAGAGGGGGGAGGGTCAGAGGGAGAAGCAGACTCCCTGCTGAGCAGGGAACCCAATGTGGGACTCGATCCCGGGACTCCAGGATCATGACCTGAGCTGAAGGCAGTTGCTTAACCAACTGAGCCACCCAGGCACCCTTGTCTTGTTCTTTCTTTTGGAACATATTCCCCTGTCTCCCCATTTTGTTGACTATCTGTGTTAGTTTCTATGGTTTAGATGAAACAACTACTTCTCCTAAACTTGAAAAGAATGATCTTGTGTGTGGTCATCTACTATGCGGATGCTTGACTGTGTGTTCTTGGTGACTTTCACTGGCTGGCTAGAGCTGTGGGTGGTGTGGGCTGGGAGTCCCAGAACTTTCCACACAGTGGGCACCCTGGCAGGACAGCTAAGGCTAAAGTGGGTGCAAGCCACAGTGTCCGAAAGTTCTACACACAGAAGATGCCCTGGCAGGGCAGCTGGAGTTGTGGCTGGTGTGGGCCAGGAGGTCCCTGGCTCTCTGTGCAGAGGGTACCCTGGCAGGACAGCTGAAACTAAAGTGTGCAAGCCAGGAAGACCCAGGGCTCTATGCACAGAGGGCACCTTGACAGGATAGCTGAAGCTGACGTGGATGTAAACTGGGGTGTTCCAGGACTCTCTGTACAGAAGGTTCCCTGGAGGGGTGGCTGAAGCTGAGGCACAGTATAGGCTAGGAGGTCCTGGGGCACTCTGTGCATGGGGTGCCCTGGCAGGACAGCTAAAGCTAAAGTGGCTGCCGGCCAGTGTGGTCCTGGGCTGAAGCTGGATTGGGTGGAAGCCAGAGTGTCCCAGGGTGCTCAGTGCAGGGAGTGTCCGGGCCAGGTGAATGGAAATAAGGCCAGTGTAGGTGGGAGTGTTCTAGGGTGCTCTGCATAGGAGGCACCCTGGCAGCGTGGCTGGGTCTGAAGCAGAAATCAGCCAAGAAATCCAAGAGTGCTCTGCACCAAGAGTGCCCTAGCATGCTGACTGAAGCCAATGTGGTGTGGGCCTGGAGTGTTCCAGGCTGCTTTGTGCCTCTGTCATCTTGGCATGAAGGTTGGAACTGTAGTGAGCGCTAACCAGTGTGCACCACCACCCTGTGGCTGCCTTGGTGGGACGGTTGGGGCTGGTGTGGGCTAGGGGCCTGGGCTCACTGAGGTGGCAGGCCAGTTAGGGCACCCAGACTGTGTACTAGTCTGTGCTTTCAAGGGGGAAGGGGAGTGTAGACCCTGTTTGTCAGCCCCTCCCACCCATAGAGCTTTCCATTTGATGAAGTTCTAGAGCTGGCTTTTTTATATCCTAGTTGCTCTTTTAATTTTGGCTTTTTTTCTGTGTACAAAGACAGAGGAATCTGTTCCCAGTTCTCAGTACTATCCCTCCCCACTGTAGTTAACAGCATCATTGGGGGCCTCTTCGTTACCATGTCCCCAGCTCTCTCGCTGTTCTCTTTTGCTGTTCTATCTTTTGTTGTGCAGAAGCTGTTCAGTCAGCCCTCAGTTCTTCAGGAGAAGTTGTTCTATAAATAGGGGTAATTTGGAATGTTCTAAGGAAGAGGTGAGTTCGGGGTGATTCTAAGCACCATAGGCTGATCATCCTTAGTTATTGCCTAGATGGATTGGCTTGACTTTTAGTGTGGAGGGAGAAGAAAAGACAGAGGGATACAAATGAAGGGGAAGGAGAGGATTACCAATGCAACTGAAAGTCTTTCTTCAAAATTCTAAGTGATACTGAAGGCCTAGATATTCACTCTTCTTAACCCTGTAGGAAGAAACATTTGTATCTCTTTCCTCAATTTTTGTCTCAGTATATAATGGGCTTGAGGGTTGAATGAACTTTTGCTCCTCACACCCCTTAGGGAGTGCAGAGTTAGGGGAGGTGGAGGAGTTAATCCTATGTGGAGAATTTGCTCACTGGGACATATCTACTAGTGAGCAGGATGTGTACATGTGATATACCTTCTCCAAGCTTTTCCTTCCTGGCCTTTTTGTCTCCATGCACTTACCATGGGAAGAGCCCACAGCCCATATTCTGAAGAAGGTACTATGAACTAGACCAGACACAAACAGTGGGTCTCGATTTAGGATTATCAGGATGATTTCCTTAAATAGTCCACAGTTACAATGACTTTGCTTTACAACGGTCTCATTTAGCAAGCAGTGGAAAATATACACATGAGATAAGGACACCTGGGGGTGCACATGAAGGCAGCTCCCTGCTGCCTCCTCAGTTCTCATGGAAGCACACCAGAAGCTATGTCTCTGTAGCCTGTGAGGAGTGAAGAATCCTCTAGGCCAGAAGAACACACAAGGTGGGAGGAAGATGGGCAAGTCAAATTACCTAAAAATGAATGCCTTGATGTCCTATACACGCATACATTCTCAGTTTATTGCATGCTATATCTTTGGGGCAAGGCTTCCATGAAGCAGTATTTGTGGTTGGCTTCCCTTCCCTCTATCTGTTCTGTGTTTAACTGGGTGTATAAGGTAGGACTGTTTGTGTAAGTGATATGGAGTGAGGTTTGTGTGCATGTGTGAGCTTATAGGCTCTAAGATCTAGGGTTAGAATGAGAGGCAGGAGGCTCTGCTTTGCCTTCCTAACTATCCTTTCCGTTGGTGCAGAATTTCATCCAAAATTTGTATTCCCATACAAATAAACCAGTACCTTATTTCTTATTTGTCTTGTGTGTGTTGTGGCATTCTGAACTACTAACTAGGTGTATTTAGTGGTGAGTAACAAAGATGAGGCTGTTTTTTTATGCACTACAGCAGAGAATACAGAATGCAGCTGCCCCATTGAGGACACTGGGCAATCAGCAGGGGAGGGCACCAGCCATATTGGAAATTTGGCAGCTCCAGCAAAGCACAACATGAGCACAGCATGACTTCAGGCGACATTGATAAAAAATGTCATCAGAGGCAGCATCAGTGAAATTGCACATTCACTAGGCCTCACAGAGATTGGAGGCTTGCTGATAGTGCCGCACAGAGCCAGAGCTAAAGCCAGAGCAAAAGAGGAAATTGGTAGCTGAGAGGCCTTGCTTTTCAATACCAGTGGGGCATCTCTAGGGGACATGCAGGAATTCTTACGGGGAGGCTTTTAAGAGGATCTGGAAGATATTAAATAATAGACAAGGGAAGAATTAGAAACTACTGTGTTTCTATAAATGTGACTCTGTCATTCCCTAACTGGTAGGGCTTGGTGAAACACAGGTGCTAAGGAGTTTGAACAGGTGTTTGGCATACCTTCTTCCTAATTCTAGTCATACCTAATCTGATAGCCAACTCAGGTGCTTAAAATAAACTGATTGATTTCATGATCTTAAATCTTTTATTTTGTTTTCATTGTTGTTGACTGTGAATGGGGAGCTTTTACATCTATTTTTGGCATTTTCACAGCTTCTGCATTACTGATTCTTGAATCTATCAATTAAAATGATACTGGTCTATGTCCTGTGTACATGTGACAGGAGAGGATGATGGGCAATGAATATGTATACAGAGGAAAGTGATAAAGGGACAAATGGAGGAAGATGTAGCAATAATGCAGGAATATCAAGTTTTTGCCTTTTTTTTTTTTTTTGAGAGTATGTGTGGGAGCAGGGTGGGAAGGGCAGAGGGGGAGGAAGAGAATGACTCTTAGGCAGACTCAACACCCAGGGTGGGGCCTGCCATAGGGCTCTATCTCACAACTCTGATACCCTGATATCATGACCTGAGCCGAGATCAAGAGTCAGATGCTTAACTGACTGAGCCACCCAGGCACCCGAGGAATATCAAATTTTAATCCACATTACATTCTAAACCTCACAAAGATTACTTTTTGATTAATACTTCCAATTTGAATTCCTAGCACAGTATGTGAGCTATAATAGAAAATCAGTATATTTTGATGGATAAATATTTATTACATTTGTATATTATTATCTAAAAGAAACAGTCCACAAGAAGTTGTACTTTGGAGAAGGACTGAGAGATAGGAAGTAGAATGATGAAAAAGCAGAGGAAAATTAAAGACAAAGGATTTTGAAGAGGGAGAGTGACATGAATCTGTCCCATTAACCTCTAAAGCCACCATGAGTTTAGCTGTTTTTCTTGGGTTTCTTGGGTTTCAAAGAGTTTAGCTCTTTGTACAACATTGCCTCTTCAAACAGTAAGGAACTGTGCATGTATTTTCTGGTGATGTTTGTTGAAGAAAAGTAATTCAAGGCATAAGACAAAACAGACTCTTGGCTGCATATGAACAATTTGTTCCAAAGAATCAGATTTAAATGTTATTTTAGTGATAAAATGAAGGCATTTTCAAGATCTGTCTTACTGAGACCCTGGCCTCTTATGCTAACTCACATCCCTGCATCAAGAAAATATAGCCTTGTGTCCTTTGAAAAGGCCATCTGAACTGGGGTGAGGGAGGAGGGGTGGGAAGTGCTGAAATGCCACCTACCCACTGTTGTCCCCATGTGGTCACATCAGAATAGCAGAGAACTGTCAACAGGTGCCCTCAGAGGCATGTAAGGGTTCTGAATATTAAAACCAAAAAGACATCCAGAGCTATAGGCAGCCTGATATATATTCTCAAAGTGAAAGCTGGGTAGTTCTTTTTCTTCCTTAAATATAGATCTTTGCTATAAAATAAAATGCCACAATCAGTCATTGGATTTCACTGCTACAACTTGTTCAGTTCTTTTAAATTAAATTGTGGTTAAATTTCCAAACAAAAAATGAAATGAAAATAAAATATTGATGAGGAGAAGTTGTGAATCTCCCTGTCCTTCTGACCCAATGTTGATAACAATGACAGTGCACTTTCAAGAAATAATAAGGGGTTTTTGTCAATCTCAATACACTCAAAAGACATCTTGTGGTTATTTGTGATGTGTTTCACAAATTTTACACAAATTCTTGCCATAGGAGTTTTTTCCTTTGAGAGTATTTTATGAAACTGCTGTAGTAGAGTTATGTTTATCTTCTTGAATATTTCGTTGATGGTTTCCTGCTCTCCATTCTTTCTAAACTTCTTTTTTTCTGGACCTGTTGGATGGATTGATCCTTTAATTTCTTCTCTTTTCTCCCTTATTTTCTATTTCTTCATTTTTTTTCTCTCTCTCTCTCACATATTATATATCCCTGACCTTCTCTCAACTTCTTTATTTCTGCTGTCATGTTTTACATCTCTATGCCTTCTTTCTTATTCCTGGAATGGTCCTTTTTTTTTTTTTATAGCATCCTTCTTATTACATGAGTGCAGTGTAGTCCATTATTTCTCTGAGTATATTGGTGTGTGTTTATGTGAGAAGTTTCTTCACCCAACAGTCTTGTTTTCCTCCAATTTGTTTCCTATTTGTTTTAGTCCTTATCTCTTGGATTAGAACCCTTCTTTCAGATGGCTGGAAGTCCTTGTTTGCCAGCTCTTATTTAAGACTCAAGGACGAAAAAGCTGATTTAGAAGCTCTGAGAGCTTTTGTAGAGGGTGTCAACTGTGAATTGCAATAGAGGAGAGCAGGTTGGAATTTTTTTTTTTAAGATTTTATTTATTTATTTGTCAGACAGAGAGCAAGTGAGCACAAACGGGGTAGTGGCACGCAGAAGGAGAAGCAGGCTCCCTGCTGAGCAGGGAAACCGATGCAGGACTCAATACCAGGACCCTGGGATCATGACCTGAGCCAAAGGCAGATGCTGAACCAACTGAGCCACCCAGGTATCCCAGGTTGGAATTTTATTGGGAAGTCCATCATATAAATATCCTTGGTCTCTCCTCTGGGCTGTTCAGATTCCATAGACAAAATTCTTCATTTTCCATCCTGAGAGCCTGGTGGGAAAGAGGCTTTTTTTTTTTTTCCTTCACTCAGCATAATTCTCTTGAGTTCCACCAAAGTTGTTATGTATATCAATAGGTAATATAAATGGAATCATACAGCAGGTAACCTTTTGAAATTGGCTTTTTTCACTCAGCATAATTCCTTTGAGCTCCACCAAAATGGTTGCATGTATCAGTAGCCCATTCATGTTTATTACTGGCTGGTATTCTGTGGAGTGGATGTAATGCAGTTTGTTTATCCACTCACTCACTGAAACTCATTTGGGTTATTTCCATCTTTTAGCTACTATGAATAAAGCTGCTATGAAATCTAATGTATTGGTTTTTGTATGAACATAAGTTTTTTTTTTTTTTTCCCCTGGGAATATCCAGGAACAGGATAGCTGGGTACTATGTTTAGTTTCAGAAGAACCTGCCAAGCCATTTTCCAGAGTGCGGTGCCATTTTGCATTCCCACCAGAAACGCATGAGTGATCCATTTCTCTGTATATCCTCCAGCATTAGATATTTATTCACTTTTTTTAGGTTGTCTGTTTTCTTATTATTGAGTTTTGAGTGTTTTTTTTTTTTTTTTAATATTCTGGGTACAAGATCTTTATCAGATTTGTTTTGTAAATAGTTTCTCCCAGTCCATGGCTTGTCTTTTCACTCTCTTAGTAATATCTTTTATAAAGCAAAAGTTTTTGACTTTGATGAAGCCTGATTTATCAGTGTTTTCACTTATTGACTGTACTTTTGGTGTCTTCTCTATGAATGATTAGCTTAATTCATGGTCACAACGATTTTATCCTCTTTTCTTTTAGAAGTTTTAGGGCTTTGGGTATTACATCTATGTCTTTGACCCATTTTAAGTCACTTTTTATATAGTACAAAGTATGGATCAAAGTTTCTTCTACAAGTGTGAATATTGAACTGCTTCAGCACCATATGTTGAAAGGCTATTCTTTCTACATGGAATTGCCTTGCATTTGGTCAGGAATCAATTGGTCATAGTTGTGAGGGTCTAAAGACTGTTTATTGTGCTCTGTTGTCTATATATGCTTTTGTAAATGGCACAGCTTTATATTAGGACTTGAAATCAGGTGGTGTGAATCTCTCAACTTTATGCTTCTTTTTTTTAAAAAGGATTTTATTTATTTATTTGACAGAGAGACACAGCGAGAGAGAGAACACAAGCAGGGGGAGTGGGAGAGAGAGAAGCAGGCTCCCCACAGAGCAGGGAGCCTGACACAGGGCTTGATCCCAGGACCCTGGGATCATGACCTGAGCCAAAGGCAGACGCTTAACAACTGAGCCACCCAGGTGCCCCATCAACTTTATGCTTCTTTTAAAAAAAATTTTGTGACTATTCTAGTATTTTACCTTCCCATAAACATTTTAGAATCAGCTTGTTAATATCTACCAAAAATCCTGCTGAGGTTTTGATTGGGATTATAATGAATTTATAAGCCAATAGGGGAGAACCAACATCTTAACAATATTGAGTCTTCTAATCTATTCCATATTTTTTGCTGCCACCATAAGTGGTTATGCCAATTATCAATTTGTTTTCCATACCCCAAGTAATATTTTTCAGCTCTTAATTCTCAGGGGCTAGGACATTATCTAGCATAGACTAAGCACTCAGTAAATATTTGTTGACTATTGGCCTTAATGTTAGAAAATTTGGTTCTATTTCCAGCTCTACTCTACTCATTGTGATAATCTTGAGTAAGACACAATACTCCTGAGCCTCATTGTGCCCATATGAAAATAATGCAGTGAGTCTAGATAATATGTAAGCATATTTGAGCTGTACTTATTCTGTGAGTCTACAACTGAGCCAATTTGACATAAATTGCTAAAGCATATCATTTCCCCCTCTTATTCTGGATGGCTTATCTGCGGTAAGCAAGAGAATTAAGGGGAAAAATAAACTTACAAAAGTTTTTCTTACTCCATTGTTCAACTGAATTGAATACTCTTAGCATTAAATGTTTGAAACTTTATTTTTTTATTGAAGTGTAATTAACATACAGTGTTATAAATGTTTGAAACTTAAAAAATGTGAATTTATTGGGATTAGTGGGTCAAGATGGAAGGAAAAAAAGTTATGGTGATACTTGCTCGTATCCCCCTCCATTTCACAGCCCTGTAGGAGAATAATTTAGCATGTAATACTCTCATAGTCTGGCCATTCTGCAAGTTGGATGTGACTGGCATTGAATGATCCGATAATGATCACCCCTATGTGGTTGACTTGATTATACATGATACTCTTTAAATTAAAAGCAATCAGGTTGGCCTTATGGAATCATGCAAACTAGACAGTTGGGGCAACCAGAGCAATTCCACTTATCTTCTCCCCCCTCCCCCCATCCATCAGCAGTAGTGCCTGTTTCATTACCTACTGGTCACTCATTGTCTCAGGTTGTTACAGCAGAAGAAGGGATTTCATTTTCATTGGCTATTTACTCCCAAGACTAGATCAGAGAAGTGGTGGCCTAATTATTAAGGGCTTAAATATTTTATCTTACTTAGGGAGACAACATTTGATAATACTTAATTTTAATCACTCTTGTGGTCAGGTCTTGCTGACCCATATGAAGAGTTATCCCCTTATATTTACTCAAATTATTACATTCTAAATTAAAACTTTTGAGCATAACTCTCACACTATTTCAAAGTGAAGATAATTGCAATCATATTTTTTTAGAAAAATATTTCAAAATTGTCACAGTCACCCCTAGTATTCCTTCTTTGCCTCCGCAATTAGCATTGTGTATCTACCACTCAACAGAAACTGTTCTTGCAAAATTTATCTATAGCTCCATTTTGTTTTTCCTTTACTCTTAGACTTGTCTGAGTTACTTAAAGCCTCTGACCACCATTTTTCCTTGGTGTTTTCTCCTGCTTTGGCTTCCATAACACATCTTTATGTTAGTTTTTTTACCTCTCTGGTTGCTTTTTTCTTTCCCCTTTGCAAGTTTTGCCAGACTTGGAGTGGCTTTGCGACTGCGAAGAGGAGGATGCAGTGGTGACCTGGAGGGACTGACAACCAGAAACCAATCGGGGTCAGACAAGGGGCAGTCATAGCAGATGTCAGCATGGACAAGTGACAATGAAGACTACCTCAACACCTTGGCACTATGCAGCCCTTGTGGGACAAGGGCACACATGCATTAGAAATGGGAAAGCACCTGGATTGACAGAGGTTAATTTTTCACATCCAGAAAAATGAAAGCTCAAAATAGAAATTAAATTCAGTTGTAGAAATAAAGTTATATCTTGGCAAAACTCAGTTTGTGGCCCAAGATTCAAGTTTACCAACATACAGCACTTTCAAATGGCTTTGTGTTATATGTCATTTGACCCTGATAATATTACAAAGAAGACAAATAAATTATAGTTGCTTTACATTCAAAGTTAAATAAGTTTCCCAATGTCCATGCAATCCAACAGCAATAAGGCAAGAATTGGATTTCAGGGCTTCTGCTCCATAATGCCATGTTCTTTTCACATAACTGGGGTTAACTGGCTATTTAATAGTTTCAGAAAAAAAAAAATCTAATGATCCATCATCAGTGAGACTAATGCCAAGTCAGATCCAGAAGGAAAGAAGTGCTATTCAGTAGCAATAGAAACTATTTTATGTGAAATACTTGTAAGTCAAACTAGTTGATACAGCCATCAATAGAGCTGATTGTGATGCAATATAAACTGAGCCATTCTACTTTGTCATTTTAGTGTCTAATAATGATTGCTGCAGACTTCAAAGTAGAGGAATAGCATTTTAGAGTTGGATTTAACCTCTTATGAAGTCCTTTCATTTTACAGGTAGGAGAACAGAGATCTGGAAAGGTTATATATAGCTAGTTAGTAATGGAAACAGAGTGAGGCTCCAGGTTTTAAGATGGTGCATTTTCCCTTACACCATCTTACCTTTGGGAAAACTAAAATGGTAGAATTGTTACTATTTTGGCTGAGCTGTAGAAGCTGAAGAAGTGGTAGGCCATTCAAAGAAAGTCATATTTACTTTGTTCTATGCTTTCTAGGCTAGATGTTCCTCCCTGCCCATTATCAGAGTATTTCAGTAAGCCTGTTAGAGGGCATTTGTGTTATCAAGGTAATAAGCTTTCCTTGGAAAATATGAATATTTTTAGCTTTGAAGGTAGGGCTTGTTTCAGAGTCTATTTCCTAGGGTGTGGTGGGTGGTAAATATATCTTTAGTCCATTAACTTCTATCTTTCATCATCATTTTCAAATAGTTCTCTTTAAAAGACTTGAAAGTCAGACAATTTTTCCCAGCCCTTTAAGACATCCAGGTCTTAGACCAATGTATTATTCTACTGTGGGATGGTTATCTAAATTGCTGTACTTCCTATTTGCTTATTACTCAATTTTTTTCCTTTTTCTTGTGCTTTTCATTACTTTTTATCTCAACTTCAATTACATATCTCCTGTTTCTCTAATCACCACAAATTGGATAGTAAGTATACTTTGTTCCAAAAATACTGTCTTAATTCATCAACCATGTGGTCAATTAATTAGCCTAAATTCTTGAACACCTGTCAAGTCTTGCTGAGTTGGCAGGTTCTTTTCCTTCCTTATTTTCATTTTATGCTTTCTCTTTTTGACTAGTCATATGGTTAAGCTCCAGTGTTGAATAATGTGGTTTTGCTCCAGGTTAGAATGTTTTAAAATTGAAATCTGACCCTATAGTCTCTTTCTGTGTCATATGAAAACATATTTAACCACATCTAGTCTGTCTTTACCTAACCTACATAATTTCCTGAGACTCAGCGTCAATTTTTGAAGTGTTGTTAGGGAGTTGGGTTCTGGCTGTTATTGCTGAAGTCCAGGCACTTACTTATCAGCCTTAAATGAGGCTACTGCATTAGCCTCCTAACTGGTCTCAAGTTTTTTTTTTATGTGTAAGGATCATATATATCCTTAGCTCTTCAAGTTTCTTTTACTCTAGCCACACAGAGACACTTGATGGTCACCAAGTATGTCTCAGTGTCTTCCTTTACTCATTCTATCTAAATGAAATGCTCGTATCTTTTTCTACCCATTGAACATTAGATGCCCACCCACTTAACAAGGCTCAGATGAAAGGTCACCTCCTCTATGTAATTTTGCTAACTCCTGCTATCTTAGATTGGTTTCTAAGAAGCAGAGCCTGAGGCAAGGATTCAGGTGCATTTGATTTATGGTGGAATTGCTCTTAGGAGGCACCTGTAAGTGAATGAGGAAAACAGGACAGCAAAAGACAAAGAGCAAGATTGTTACCTTAGGAAAAGTTTGCCTTGGCCTAATCCACTGGTGGTGGGGTAGGTGCCCCTAAAACATTAACCATACCACAAAGTTTTCCCTTCATGAGATGGGGGGCCAGTCTTTTGTACCCCCATATTGATTAGTCATTAAATATAGGCTATTTGGGGAGTTAGTATATATTTCTAGCCATGTGGCTGCCATCAACAGAGGGTAATTTTCTTGAACAAGGGGCAGTTGTGAGCTCTTAATAGCCAGCACTCTCAACACCCAGGACCCAGTAAATATGATATGGAGGGGCCCCAACAGCATCTAAAACATGTACTAAATTAGAATTTTTCACCCCTCTGTGCTTTTACTTTATATAACTGTAGTTTATGTATCTCTGATTTCAACTATCTCATTTTTCTTTAATCTTTGGAAAATTAGAAATATTCAGTCACCTAGAATAGTTTATTCTTATGTTAATATAGCATCCAATGGTTTCAACAGTAAAATTATAGCTCACATTAAACAAATACCTTTGATTGAGTGTTCCAGTTTGTAATGTGACTATGAATAAAAGCCAGGGTTTTAAGGTTTATGACACTTGGGTTAAGGATATAAGCAAACAACTCATAAAAAATAATAGAAATAGCCTATAAGCATATAAAAAATCATTAGCTTCATGAATAATCATAATACAATAAAAATTAAGATACAAAAAACACTCAAAATTGGCAACTATTACAAAGTATTCTAGTACTTAGTGTTGGTATGGTCGGTATGATGTGGGTGAATAGATACTCTTATACATTGTTTATGGGAGTATACATTGGTATAGTTTTTTTTTTTTGGAGGAGGGGATGTCAACCTAGCAATGTGTATCCAAAGTACACGACCTTTGGGATGCCTGGGTGACTCCATTGGTTAAGTGGCTGCCTTCAGCTCAGGTCGTGATCCCAGGGTCCTGGGATTGAGTCCTGCATCAGGCTCCTTGCTCAGCAGGGAGTCCGCTTCTCCCTCTGCCTGCTGCTCCCCCCTGCTGTGCTCTCTCTCTCTCTGACAAATAAATAAATAAAAATCTTAAACAAAACAAAACAAAGTACATGGCCTTTGATAAGGAATTTTACATTTTGGAGTTCAACCTAGAGAAATGATTGAAAGGTACCCCCCCAAAAAGATTTAATGAATAGCATTTTTATTTCAGTCCACTCATAATAGTGAAAATTTGTAAACAGTATGTCTAAAAATCAGTGATTGGTTAAATAATTTTGAAGAATTTAGCCTTTGAAATGATATAACTATGTTTATTGACATAGAAAGATACTCATAATACATTGTTTAAAAAGCAGGTTATTAACAATAGATAATTGCCTTCTATCATTTAGGTATGATTCCCTGGCACTACAGCAGAACAAGAGATTGGATAAAGGAAGAATAAGAATATGTACCTTACAGCAGCTATGTTACATTTGCCAATTACTTAGCTTCTCTGAGAATTAATGTTATCAACTGCAAAACAATAGTAGAAATAATACTATTTACTTGGCAGAAATGTAAGAATTGGAGAAAATGTATTTAAAATGCCTAGCATAATACCTGATGCTTAGCAAACTTTTAGTAAATGCTAACAGCCATCATTACCATTACCACCACTATCACCAATTCTGCCAGTATCAACCAAGAAGGAGGCACACCTGCAGGTAGAGCAATTTCAAGGTGATTGTGGGATGAGGACTACTTGACACATACACATTTTTATACATTGGATATCAGGCTAAATCGAAGACTCCTATCTACCAGGAATATTCCTGGTAGAAGAGGTCTTTGAAATCATCTTGCTAACCCTCTCAAATTATGAATGAGACTCAGAAAGTTTAGAGGATTTCTGTAATATCCCTCATTGTCAGAGCTAGCAGATTCCCATCTGCAGTCTCTCTGCTATGAAAAGAAGTGCCTCAACAGAAAAAAAGAAGCTCTCAAAGATGCACACTGAGAGGTACTCAGGGCACTGGGACCCTTTCTCTATACAATTCCTGAACTCTTTTGTTCTGTGCACAATTGAATGTTTATTGTTTTCATTTGTCTGAGACTTCTCCCATCTCTTCTCCTTATTCTTTGGTGAATTCCTCCTTTCACTGTGATCCTGGAAGGACCAGCAGTAATACTATCCTGCACCTCCTGGCCATAAAGTGTTGGGGCTTTACTAAGTCTGGCCATCCATGGCACACCATCTCCCTTGTCATAGCTCTAAGGCACATGAACTAAGCCAGGCCATTAAGAATTCTTCTATGAATTTTTAATTTATTGATAGAAGAGAGAAGCTCCATCTTTTCTTTGTGAATGCTAAGTTCAGATGCTATATGCCTGCATTTGTCTGTGGTCATGTTCTCCTCTTACTCTACCAAAAGGAGAAGATCCAGATATGGTTGAATAGGATGAGTGAGACACACGGAGAAACAGATCCAAGAAATGGTGAAAGGAAGTCTAGATAGTACCATATGAATTGATGACACCTCTAAGTCTAGTTACAATGAATGTTTTTCCCAGTTGCATGGACCAAGTGCTGGCTCTCGCTCCCTTTCTCTTATCTTTTTCTCCTTCTCTCTCTGTTCTAAAATTACATTGAGTTGAAGTTTTACCATTTGAAAGCAACAAATCTGTTCAACACAGCACGTTGCTTATTCTGGTCTTCAGTAACTGCCTTCTGTATTTTTAGGATATCACACCCATTCCCTTCTCTATCCTCAGTTATTAGCCAGGACGCAGGAGGCATCCTGCATCCCTGGATTTCCTTCTGGCTTTGTCTTTCAGCTGCTCATGTTATGGTGAGATGAGCTATTTGGAGGTCAGACTAAAAATCTGTCAGAGGAGCTTTCTCTGATTTCCATCTTTTCCTCATGAGTAGAAGTAGAGATTTTAGAGGTGAGTGAATGTAGCCCTGTCATTTTACTAATGAGAAATCAGTGTTTTGGAAGCATTTCCTAAGGTGAAAGGTAGAGTTTGACTCAAGTATCACCAAATTTATGGTTCAGGGTTATTTCCTTCACTGTAGCCTGTCCCTCCAATCTCACTGGGGTCATCTTCCTCTCCTGGAAACTTGAGAAAGATCCTCTGCTGCCTTGGTTCTAGTGAATGAGAGGAGAGTTCACACCATGTTTGGAAAATGGACCAATCCCTCTGTGGTCATACATTTAACCTAGTTGCATGAACTCTATATTCTGTAAGATTAATGTGAATGAGTGTGGGGTCTTTCACAAAGTCTATTTTACTTTCCTATATCAGTTTATCCAAAAATACTTAAAGATAGAATATTCTATGTCTTTTTTGATTCCAAAACCAACCATCTTCATCAACTTCTGAATGGCTTTTACTTCCTGAATATTTCTGGTTTCATTTCTTTTTCTTTTTTTAAGATTTTATTTATTTATTTGTCAGAGAGAGAGAGAGAGCACAAGCAGAGGGAGTGGCAGGCAGAAGGAGAAGCAGACTCCTGCTGACAAGGAGTCCAACATGGGACTTGATCCCAGGACACTGAGATCATGACCTGAGCTGAAGATAGATGCTTAACTGACTGAGCCACCCAGGCATCCCTCTGGTTTCATTTCTAACATAAACATTAATATTGTGTTTAAGCTTTATTCCCCTGCAAGGGGCTGGCTTGTCATCAACAACCGATAAGACATATTACAAGCCTGAAAAATGCATTTTAAAAATAACTAAGTTAATTTGTTAACAGTATTAAAGGATTTCAAAGTCACCACAAAATCTTTGTTAGGAACCAAATGGGGGTAGGCCTGACTCTTTTTTTTTCCCATTAATTTTTTTATTAAGGTATAATTGACATATGAAATTATATTAGTTTTGGGTATGCAACATGAGTCTATATTTCTATACACTGTGAAATGATCACCACAATGAGGTAAGTTTCTTCCTGCCACCTTATAAAGTTACATAATATGCAATACAGTGTTATTGACAACAGTCACCATGTTGTACATCACATCCCTATGACTTATTTTATGATTGAAAGTTTGTATCTCCTACCGCCTTCCATTTTCCAACTCCTCAAACCCCTCCCCTCTCCAATAACTGTCAAATTTGTTCTCTGCATTCATGAATTTGTTTTTTTTTTATTTTTTAGATTCCACATGTACATGAGATCATATAATATTTGTTTTTCCTCTAACTTATTTTACTCAGTATAATATTCTTTTTTTTCGAGAGAGAGAGAGAGCATGCAAGAATTGGGAGAGAGGGGCAGAGAGAGAGGGAGAAGAAGAGAATCTCCAGCAGACTCCCTGCTGAGCATGGAGCCCCACATGGGGCATGATCTGACAACCCTGAGATCGTGACCCAAGTGGAAATCAAGAGTCGGATGCTTAATCAACTGAGCCACCCAGGCACCCCTACTCAGCATAATATTCTCAAGGTCCATCCATGTTATCACAAGTGGCAAGGTTTCATTCTTTTTTATGGTTGAATAATACTCTAGTGTGTGTGTGTGTGTGTGTGTGTGTGTGTGTGTGTGTGTACCCCACATCTTTATCCATTCATCCATCAATAGACCCTTAGGTTGTTTCCATATCTTGGCTATTGTGAATAATGCTGCAGTGAAGATAAAGGTGCATATATCTTTTCAATTTAGTGTTTTCAATTTCTTCAGATAAATACCCAGAAGTGGATTTCCTAGATCATATGGTAGTTCTGCTTTTGTTTTTTTTTTTGAGAAGCCACCATACCGTTTTCCATAGTAGCTGTACCAATTTACAATCCCATCAACAATGTATGAGGGTTACCTTTTCTCCATATCATTGCCAACCCTTGTTATTTCTTGTCTTTTTGATACTAGTCATTCAGACTGGTGTGGAGGCTAGAAATGGAAGAGTCAATTTTAGAGTCAGAGAAAGAACTGATTGGCCATTGCTGGCTCTGAAGATGGAAGGAGGTGACTTTTAGAAGCTGGAAAAGCCAAGAAAATGATTCCTCCCTAGATCCTCCAAAAGGAACATAGTCCTGTTGATACTTTGATTTTAACCCGGAGAAAACCTGTTTGCACCTCTTGCTGCCAGAATTGTAAAACACATAATAAATATGTGTTGTTTTAAGCCACCAAGTTTGTAGTAATTTGTTACAGCAGCCATAAGATACTAATACAGTGTTTTACAAAATCATATGACCATAGAATACCTAATATCTCCTAGATCTTGTATCCAAACTTGGGACAAAATTTGGGGAGAATGATAGTCTCAGCCCTTCTTCATTCTCTAAATTAGCCCTATCCAATAGAGCTTTCTGCACTGATGGACATGGTTTATATCTGTGCTATGGTAACCACTAGCTATAGGTAGTTACTGAGCACCTGCATTGTGGTTGGTGCAACTGAGAAAGTGAAATTTAAATTTTATTTTATCTTAAGTAATTTAAATTTAAATACCTACATGTAACTACTGGCTAATATATTAGACAATACAGCTTTAGATCAAAGTTTTCAGATTCAGTTGCCTATAAAGGCCAGTGTATATAAAAATGAGAAGCTTACCAAATATAAATAAGATAACAGTGAAAGACTTATGATGAATAGCACTGACTCTTGGTCTCAGTGTTCCAGAGATTGACAATGGAGTGGAAGAAGGGTGCTCTTCAGAGGGTGTGCCTTGGCTGTAAGGGAGAGAGCTACTCTGTTCCTGCCAGTTATAGCAATGAGGAAACAGATACTTATTATCAGAGGTAATTTTTCAAGAGAAGCTAGGAATTTGGGTTTTTATCTTAACTACTCAGATCCCTCAAGTTTCAGATAAAAGCAAACATACCTATGGGGCACATCAGCCTGTAGACTTTGCAAGAAGTTTTCCTTTATTTTAATTCTGAAGCCCTGGCCTAAGGAAGAGATGTGAATACCAGCTGTTGAGTATTGTACGGACTGGAGCACTGTACAGGGGCATACATATTGTGAGTCATCATTGACATTGCACAAATGAAGGATACATGCAATTATTCAGATAATTTTTTGGCCAATAGTGGTATTTTGTTCTAAGAAAGTCAGCACATTATGACAATTTTCCAATAGATGGAAATAAATTGCCTTGAAGACAAGAATTTTTTGTTTGTTTTTATATTGCTATATGTGGGGTAGTGGCAACTCTGATAAGGAGAGGTTCAAAGGAGAATATCTAGGACAGCTGCCTATCAGATAAAATTCAGCTTTATGAACCCACTATTTGTAAACTCTGAACTTTTTTTCTTACACATTTATTAAAATAAAAGATCTGGGGGCATCTGGGTGGCTCAGTTGGTAAAGTGTCTGCCTTCGGCTCAGGTCATGATCCCAGGATCCTGGGATTGAGTCCCATGTCAGACTCCCTGCTCAGTGGGGAGTCTGCTTCTCCCTCTCCCTCTGCCCTTTCCCCTGCTTGTGCTCTTTCTTTCTCTTTCTCCCTCTCTCTCTCAAATAAATAAATAGAATCTTAAAAAAAAAAAGATCTGAAACTCTCCCAGAAGGTGCCAGACCAACTTATACCAGCTGAGTATTCCTGCTATGTTCTTCTCTCAGAAAGCACTCTCTCAGAGAGCATATCACTGCTCTTCATTGCATTGTCTTATTTATTTGATTTATCTTTATGGTCCCAGTGCCTGCTAACACAGAAACCTCACATAGAATCTGCTCCATAGATTCTTGTTGGAAGAATATTTTTTCTCTTGTATACCCAGTACAGGTATCCCTTTTTCCTTCTAGCTCTACCTGTTTTTTTTTTTTTTTTCTCAATCAAGTATATATATATATATATACTTCTTCCTTACCCATTCATCTGTAAATGGACACTTGGGCTGCTTCCATAATTTGGTTATTGTAGATAATGCTGCTATAAACACTGGGGTGTGTGTATCCCTTTGAATGAGTATTATTGTATTCTTCATGTAAATACCTAGTAGTGCAATTGCTGGATCATAGGGTAGTTGTATTTTTAACTTTTGAAGAAACTCCATACTGTTTTCCGGAGTGACGGCTCTGGTTTGCATTCCCACCAACAGTGCAAGAGGGTTCCCCTTTTTCCACATCCTTGTCAGCACCCTTCTTTCTTGTGTTTTTAATTTTTGTCATTCTGACTGGTGTGAGGTGATAACTCATTGTAGTTTTGATTTGCAAAACTGATGATTATAAGTGATGTTGAGCATCTTTTCATGTTGGCCATCTGTATGTCTTCTTTGGAAAAATGTCTATTCATGTGTTCTGCCCATTTTTAATTGGATTAGTTTTATAAGTTCTTTATAGATTCTGGATACAAACACTTTATCAGATATGTGATTTGCAAATACCTTCTCCCATTCTGTAGGTTGCCTTTTAGTTTTGTTGATTATTTCCTTCACTGTGCAGAAGCTTTATATTTTGATGTAGTCCCAATAGTTTATCTTTGCTTTTGTTTCCCTTGCCTCAGGAGACATATACAGAAAAATGTTTGTTATGGCTGATGTCAGAGACATTCTGCTTGTTCTCTCTTCTAGGATTTTTATGGTTTTAGGTCTCATATTTAAGTCCTTAATCCATTTTGAGTTTATTTTTGTGTATGGAGGACTTTTTTTTTTTTTAATTAAAACTTTTGCTTTGACTTACATTTGATTGAGCAAAGTTGGAGATTCAGTAGATAATTACATATGCTCTCCCTTGCTCTTTCTGCTTCAACCTCACTGGCCTTTTTTATTCTCTTGAATTCCTCACATTTCTTCCTGCTCTTTATTTTTCATAGAATGCTCCTTATTATCCTCTTCATCTACTTCACTTCTGCTTGTCCCTCAGTTCTCCTGAGGTGTCACTCCCTTTGGGAAACCATCACTGATTTTCTGACTATCATAACATTACAATGGCCTTCCAAATATGGGATTTCACCCATATGGGAAATACACCTCTCCTTCATATATTTGTCCTGGTTGATTTAATATTTCTTTCTGTGATTATTTGATAAATATCTGTCTCTTCTACTAGTCTATATTCTCCAGAGATACAGAGGCTGATTTGGGTTACTTTCATCTGGTGTTTGGCAGTGAGCTTAGTACATGGTATGCATTCAATAAATATTTGTTAAGTGAGTAAATGGATGAATGAAAAATAGGACCAGAGCTGCCATCTTGTGTCCCCACATGTGTGCACCTAACCTCAGCTGGTCCACCTGAGAACTCCTGAGCACCAACACTAGTCCCCCTCGCGGTCTCATTTCTGCTCCAGTACGATAAAAGAAACTATCAGGAACTAGGAGAAACTCACCAAACTGCAAGTACAAGTGCATATTGGTGGGAAAGGAACTGCTCATGGAAAGAAGAAGGTGGTTCATAGAACGGCTACAGCAGATGATAAAAAACTTCAGTTCTTAAAGAAGTTAGGGGTAAACAATATCTCTGGTATTGAAGAAGTGAATATGTTCACAAACCAAGGAATAGTGATCCACTTTACCTAAACCCACCTTTACCTAAATCCTGAAGTTCAGGCATCGCTGGCTGTGAACACTTTCACCATCACAGGCCATGCTGAGACAAAGCAGCTGACAGAAATGCTACGCAGTATCTTAAACCAACTTGGTGCAGACAGTCTGACTAGTTTAAGAAGACTGGCTAAAGCTCTGCCCAAACAGCCTGTGGATGGAAAAGCACCCCTTGCTACTGGAGAGGATGATGATGAAGTTCCTGATCTTGTGGAGAATTTTGATGAGGCTTCCAAGAATGAAGCAAACTGAATTGAGTCAGCTTCTGAAGAAGATAAAACTTGAAGAAGTTACTGGGAGCTGCTCTTTTATATTATGACTGCTTTTCAAGATTTTATTCATGGATCTGATAAAATCTAGATCTCTAATATTTTTAAGCCCAAGCCCCTTGGACACTGCAGCTCTGTTCAGTTTTTGCTTATACACAATTCATTCTTTGCAGCCTTAAGCTGAAGAAGCCTGGGAATAAAGTTTGAAACAAGGTTGATAACGTTCTTTGCCTAGAAAAAAAGAAAAAAGAAAAACAGGACCATAGCCCTGCAGTGTCATTATAGTGAATCAACTTAGCCAGGATCTTTGTTTGTTATTATTTAATAATCACAAGGGACAACATAGCAAGTAGGTGCAGACCAGTCAGGCCCAGAAATAGAGACATTCTTGCAGTGGACACTCCAGGGACCATTACAGGTAACTCTCTGGGAGACAAAGGAAAGGGAGAGGCTCACAAAAAAAAGGTCAATGGCTCTGGTGAAACCAATTGAATTCCTACTCAATCAATTCATATTGCTTGCAAATAAGAAATCTTGCCTTCTGAAGTGTGACAGAAGAAGCTAGGAAATGGCTCTGTCTAGTGGACTCCCTGAACAACACCAGTCAAACCAAATGCAGTGTCCTGCAATGGCCAGAGGTGGGGAAGTGGGGATGCTCTTGGCAGATCAGCAAAACCTCAACATGCAGAAATTCCATTCTTTTGGAGATAAGTCTTCATGAGACCCACTAGATTGCTGGTGTCACAAAACTCCTGCTTTCCAAAGTTTAAAGGGATAACCTAATTCAGTGGGGGCAATTTTACCCCCCAGGGGACATTTGGCAATGTCTAGAGACATTTTTGATGTCACAACCAAGGAAGAGGGTTGCTACTGGCATCTAATGAGTAGAGGACAAGGATGTTGCAGAACATCCTACACCACACAGGAAAGCCCCCATGACAGAGAATTATCTAACCAAAATTATCTAGTCAGTGTGTCACTATTGAGAAATTCTGGTCTAAATAATATGACTGAAACTCTCTTGCTTCTTAGGAAAGTTTTGTATTGGAAAAAAAATCTTGTCTTAGAAAATGTTAACTTCATATTTTGAGGTAGTATATAGAACTGCATAGTCCAGGAGAGTAGAAAGTAGCTACTGAGCACTTGAAATATGACTAGTCTGAATTGAGATATGCATATGTGAAATACACACTGGGTTTCTTAGTATGAAAAAATATATAATTTCTTACAATAATTTAAAAATATTCTTTACATGTTTAAATTATAATTTTGAAATATTGAATAAAATAAAATAAATCACTAAAATTAATTCCACCTGTTTCATTTTACATTTTTTTCATATGAATTACTAGAAAATTTAAGTTACATATGTGGCTCATCTCATATTTCCACTGGACAGCTCTGGCCTAGAAAAAGAGAAGCTAGTGAATTAGAGATTTTGGACAGAAGATATTCTCATTGGAAAAGAACAAAAACTAAAAGAAATAATATTTCATTTGTTCTTTAATTTCTGCACCCAGGAGACATTTTTTTAAAGTAGGTTCCATGCCCAGTGTGGAGCCCAAAATGGGGCTTGAAATAATGACCCTGAGATCAAGCCCTGAGCTGAGATCAACAGTCAGATGCTTAACTGATTGAGCCACCCAGGTGCCCCAAGTAGACATTTTTTAACACATGCTATGTGCTAATTATTTGGCATATTAAAGATCAACATCTCTTCCTTTGTGAAGAAATCATAGTCTATTAAAGAAGTCAGAGAGTTAATAAAAGGGATTGCAGAAAAAATTGTATATTACTGTGTATATATAGAGAAAAGTGTGATTAGCTACCTAGATGAGTCAGGGAACATAAAGAGGTGATGAAGTTTCAATAAGATCTGTCCTTTGACATCTTTGAATATTATCTGACTATTCCCTGTTCTGGGACTTACCACCTGGGATGGGATCTTTACCTCTCTCTGCTAACTAACACCCTGCCTAACTTGAGCTGAATGACAGAATCCTCATGGGACCACTGTAGCCCAAAGTGATGCCTTGTGATTTTGAACTTCTAAAGGTGTTGATTTGTTTGATCTCAATAGGTACTTCATAATATAGTTCTTCCCAAGGCTCTCTTGTCCTATCTCTTGTAAAGTACATGAAATACTGAAACAGAGGTACACAAATATGCTTATTAAATGCAAGAATGACCATTCCAAAGGTCTCATTTAAGTAAGTCCTGCTTATAATTATTTCTCGGATTGTAGGACAATGCAGTAACACACAGGCTCTATATTAATTTCTTCATTAAATGATCTAACTGTGCACTCTGTTCACTCTGGCCCTTTGCCCTTCATGTTCCCTTTGCACTTTTCCACACTGCTCTTTGCATGGATAACTTCTTTAGCCTTTAGGTTTCAGTTTCAATACAACTTCCTCTGGTAATTGCTCCTTCTCCTAAAGCACTGTCTCCTGAGAGAGTCCTTCTCACAGTGTACTTTTTTTTTTAATTCTTATGTTAATCCCCTACATTACATCATTAGTTTTAAATGTAGTGTTCCATGATTCATTGTTTGTGCATAACACCCAGTGCTCCATGCAGAATGTGCCCTCCACAATACCCACCACCAGGCTAACCCATCCTCCCACCCTCCTCCCCTCTAGAACCCTCAGTTTGTTTTTCAGAGTCCATCATCTCTCATGGTTCGTCTACCCCTCCGATTTCCCCCCCTTCATTCTTCCCCTCCTGCTACCTTATTCTTCTTCTTTTTTTCCTTAACATATATTGCATTATTAGTTTCAGAGGTACAGAACTGAGATTTAACAGTCTTGCACAATTCACAGCGCTTACCAGAGCACATACCCTCCCCAGTGTCTATCACCCAGTCACCCCATCCCTCCCACCCCACCCCCAACTCCAGCAACCCTCAGTTTGTTTCCTGCGATTAAGAATTCCTCATATCAGTGAGATCCTATGATACATGTCTTTCTCTGTTTGACTTATTTCGCTCAACATAATACCCTCCAGTTCCATCCACGTCGTTGCAAATGGCAAGATCTCATTCCTTTTGATGGCTGCATAATATTCCATTGTATATATATACACCACATCTTCTTTATCCATTCATCTGTCGATGGACATCTTGGCTCTTTCCACAGTTTGGCTATTGTGGACATTGCTGCTATAAACATTGGGGTGCACATACCCTTTCGGATCCCTACTTTTGTATCTTTAGGGTAAATACCCAGTAGTGCAATTGCTGGATCATATGGTAGCTCTATTTTCAACTTTTTGAGGAACCTCCATACTGTTTACCAGACTGGTTGCACCAGCTTGCATTCCCACCAACAGTGCAGGAGTGTTCCCCATTCTCCGCATCCCCGCCAACATCTGTCATTTCCTGGACTTGTTAATTTTAGCCATTCTGACTGGTGTGAGGTGGTATCTCATTGAGGTTTTGATTTGGATTTCCCTGATGCTGAGCAATGTTGAGCACTTTTTCATGTGTCTGTTGGCCATTTGGATGTCTTTGGAAAAATGTCTGTTCATGTCTTCTGCCCATTTCTTGGTTGGATTCTTTGTTCTTTGGGTGTTGAGTTTGATGAGTTCTTTATAGATTTTGGATACTAGCCCTTTATCTGACATGTCATTTGCAAATATCTTCTCCCATTCTGTAGGTTGTCTTTGGGTTTTGTTGACTGTTTCCTTTGCTTTGCAAAAGTTTTTATCTTGATGAAGTCCCAATAGTTCATTTTTGCTCTTGCTTCCCTTGCCTTTGGCGATGTTTCTAGGAAGAAGTTCATTCAGCTGAGGTCGAAAAGGTTGCTGCCTGTGTTCTCCTTTAGGATTTTGATGGACTCCTGTCTCACATTGAGGTCTTTCAACCATTTGGAGTCTATTTTTGTGTGTGGTGTAAGGAAATGGTCCAGTTTCATTCTTCTGCATGTGGCTATCCAATTCTCCCAACACATTTGTTGAAGAGACTGTCTTTGTTCCACTGGACATTCTTTCCTGCTTGGTCAAAGATGAGTTGACCATAGAGTTGAGGGTCCATTTCTGGACCTTCTCTCTAGTCTGTTCCATTGATCTATGTGTCTATTTTTCTGCCATTACCATGCTGTGTTGATGATGACAGCTTTGTAATAGAGCTGGAAATCTGGAATTGTGATGCCGCCAGCTTTGCTTTTCTTTTTCAACATTTCTCTGGCTATGCGGGGTCTTTTCTGGTTCCATACAAATTTTAGGATTATTTGTTCCATTTCTTTGAAAAAAGTGGATGGTATTTTGATGGGGTTGCATTGAATGTGTAGATTGCTCTAGGTAGCGTTGACATCTTCACAATATTTGTTCTTCCAATCCATGAGCATGGAAGGTTTCTCCGTTTCTTTGTGTCTTCCTCAATTTCTTTCATGAGTATTTTATAGTTTTCTGAGTACAGATCCTTTGTCTCTTTGGTTAGATTTATTCCTAGGTATCTTATGGTTTTGGGGGCAATTGTAAATGGGATTGACTCCTTAATTTCTCTTTCTTCTGTCTTGTTGTTGGTGTATAGGAATGCCACTGATTTCTGTGCATTGATTTTATATCCTGCCACTTGACTGAATTCCTGTATGAGTTCTAGCAGTTTTGGGGTGGAGTCTTTGGGGTTTTCCACATTAAGTATCATATCATCTGCAAACAGTGAGAGTTTGACTTCTTCTTTGCCAATTTGGATGCCTTTTATTTCTTTTTGTTGTCTGATTGCTGTGGCTAGGACTTCCAATACTATGTTGAATAGCAATGGTGATAGTGGACATCCCTGCCGCGTTCCTGACCTTAGGGGGAAAGCTCTCAGTTTTTCCCCATTGAGAATGATATTTGCTGTGGGTTTTTCATAGATGGCTTTTATGATATTGAGGTATGTACCCTCTATGCCTATACTCTGAAGAGTTTTGATCAAGAAAGGATGCTATACTTTGTCAAATGCTTTTTCTGCATCTATTGAGAGGATCATATGATTCTTGTTCTTTCTTTTGTTAATGTATTGTATCACATTGATTGATTTGCAGATGTTGAACCAATCTCGCAGCCCAGGGATAAATCCCACTTGGTTGTGGTGAATAATCCTTGTAATGTACTGTTGGATCCTATTGGCTAGTATTTTGGTGAGAATTTTTGCATCCATGTTCATCAGGGATATTGGTCTGTAATTCTCCTTTTTATGGGGTCTTTGTCTGGTTTTGGGATCAAGGTAATGCTGGCCTCATAAAATGAGTTTGGAAGTTTTCCTTCCATTTCTATTTTTTGGAACAGTTTCAGAAGAATAGGTATTAATTCTTCTTGAAATGTTTGGTAGAATTCCCCTGGGAAGCCATCTGGCCCTGGGCTTTTGTTTGTTGGGAGATTTTTGATGACTGCTTCAATATCCTTAGTGGTTATGGGTCTGTTCAGGTTTTCTATTTCTTCCTGGTT
>NW_023270268.1:22717339-22717887 GCF_011800145.1 Mirounga leonina
TCAAGGTAATGCTGGCCTCATAAAATGAGTTTGGAAGTTTTCCTTCCGTTTCTATTTTTTGGAACAGTTTCAGAAGAATAGGTATTAATTCTTCTTGAAATGTTTGGTAGAATTCCCCTGGGAATACATCTGGCCCTGGGCTTTTGTTTTTTGGGAGATTTTTGATGACTGCTTCAATTTCCTTAGTGGTTATGGGTCTGTTCAGGTTTTCTATTTCTTCCTGGTTCAGTTTTGGTAGTTGATACATCTCTAGGAATGCATCCATTTCTTCCAGGTTATCTAATTTGCTGGCATAGAGTTGCTCATAATATATTCTTAGAATTGTTTGTATTTCTTTGGTGCTGGTTGTGATCTCTTCTCTTTCATTCATGATTTTGTTGATTTGGGTCCTTTCTCTTTTCTTTTTGGTAAGTCTGGCCAGGGGTTTATCAATCTTGTTATTTCTTTCAAAGAACCAGCTCCTAGTTTCGTTGATCTGTTCTACTGTTCTTTTAGTTTCTCTTTCATTGATTTCTGCTCTGATCTTTATTATTTCTCTTCTCCTGCTG
>NW_023270268.1:22722887-22777695 GCF_011800145.1 Mirounga leonina
GCAATTGCTGGATCATATGGTAGCTCTATTTTCAACTTTTTGAGGAACCTCCATACTGTTTACCAGAGTGGTTGCACCAGCTTGCATTCCCACCAACAGTGCAGGAGTGTTCCCCATTCTCCGCATCCCCGCCAACATCTGTCATTTCCTGGACTTGTTAATTTTAGCCATTCTGACTGGTGTGAGGTGGTATCTCATTGAGGTTTTGATTTGGATTTCCCTGATGCTGAGCAATGTTGAGCACTTTTTCATGTGTCTGTTGGCCATTTGGATGTCTTTGGAAAAATGTCTGTTCATGTCTTCTGCCCATTTCTTGGTTGGATTCTTTGTTCTTTGGGTGTTGAGTTTAATGAGTTCTTTATAGATTTTGGATACTAGCCCTTTATCTGACATGTCATTTGCAAATATCTTCTCCCATTCTGTAGGTTGTCTTTGGGTTTTGTTGACTGTTTCCTTTGCTTTGCAAAAGTTTTTATCTTGATGAAGTCCCAATAGTTCATTTTTGCTCTTGCTTCCCTTGCCTTTGGCGATGTTTCTAGGAAGAAGTTCATTCAGCTGAGGTCGAAAAGGTTGCTGCCTGTGTTCTCCTTTAGGATTTTGATGGACTCCTGTCTCATATTGAGGTCTTTCAACCATTTGGAGTCTATTTTTGTGTGTGGTGTAAGGAAATGGTCCAGTTTCATTCTTCTGCATGTGGCTATCCAATTCTCCCAACACATTTGTTGAAGAGACTGTCTTTGTTCCACTGGACATTCTTTCCTGCGTGGTCAAAGATGAGTTGACCATAGAGTTGAGGGTCCATTTCTGGACCTTCTCTCTATTCTGTTCCATTGATCTATGTGTCTGTTTTTGTGCCATTACCATGCTGTCTTGATGATGACAGCTTTGTAATAGAGCTGGAAATCTGGAATTGTGATGCCGCCAGCTTTGCTTTTCTTTTTCAACATTTCTCTGGCTATGCGGGGTCTTTTCTGGTTCCATACAAATTTTAGGATTATTTGTTCCATTTCTTTGAAAAAAGTGGATGGTATTTTGATGGGGTTGCATTGAATGTGTAGATTGCTCTAGGTAGCGTTGACATCTTCACAATATTTGTTCTTCCAATCCATGAGCATGGAACGTTTCTCCGTTTCTTTGTGTCTTCCTCAATTTCTTTCATGAGTATTTTATAGTTTTCTGAGTACAGATCCTTTGTCTCTTTGGTTAGATTTATTCCTAGGTATCTAATGGTTTTGGGGGCAATTGTAAATGGGATTGACTCCTTAATTTCTCTTTCTTCTGTCTTGTTGTTGGTGTATAGGAATGCCACTGATTTCTGTGCATTGATTTTATATCCTGCCACTTGACTGAATTCCTGTATGAGTTCTAGCAGTTTTGGGGTGGAGTCTTTGGGGTTTTCCACATTAAGTATCATATCATCTGCAAACAGTGAGAGTTTGACTTCTTCTTTGCCAATTTGGATGCCTTTTATTTCTTTTTGTTGTCTGATTGCTGTGGCTAGGACTTCCAATACTATGTTGAATAGCAATGGTGATAGTGGACATCCCTGCCGCGTTCCTGACCTTAGGGGGAAAGCTCTCAGTTTTTCCCCATTGAGAATGATATTTGCTGTGGGTTTTTCATAGATGGCTTTTATGATATTGAGGTATGTACCCTCTATGCCTATACTCTGAAGAGTTTTGATCAAGAAAGGATGCTATACTTTGTCAAATGCTTTTTCTGCATCTATTGAGAGGATCATATGATTCTTCTTCTTTCTTTTGTTAATGTATTGTATCACATTGATTGATTTGCAGATGTTGAACCAATCTCGCAGCCCAGGGATAAATCCCACTTGGTTGTGGTGAATAATCCTTGTAATGTACTGTTGGATCCTATTGGCTAGTATTTTGGTGAGAATTTTTGCATCCATGTTCATCAGGGATATTGGTCTGTAATTCTCCTTTTTATGGGGTCTTTGTCTGGTTTTGGGATCAAGGTAATGCTGGCCTCATAAAATGAGTTTGGAAGTTTTCCTTCCATTTCTATTTTTTGGAACAGTTTCAGAAGAATAGGTATTAATTCTTCTTGAAATGTTTGGTAGAATTCCCCTGGGAAGCCATCTGGCCCTGGGCTTTTGTTTGTTGGGAGATTTTTGATGACTGCTTCAATATCCTTAGTGGTTATGGGTCTGTTCAGGTTTTCTATTTCTTCCTGGTTCAGTTTTGGTAGTTGATACATCTCTAGGAATGCATCCATTTCTTCCAGGTTATCTAATTTGCTGGCATAGAGTTGCTCATAATATATTCTTAGAATTGTTTGTATTTCTTTGGTGTTGGTTGTGATCTCTCCTCTTTCATTCATGATTTTGTTGATTTGGGTCATTTCTCTTTTCTTTTTGATAAGTCTGGCCAGGGATTTATCAATCTTGTTAATTCTTTCAAAGAACCAGCTCCTAGTTTCGTTGATCTGTTCTACTGTTCTTTTAGTTTCTATTTCATTGATTTCTGCTCTGATCTTCATAATTTCTCTTCTCCTGCTGGGTTTAGGCTTGATTTGCTGTTCTTTCTCCAGCTCCTTTAGGTGTAGGGTTAGGTTGTGTACTTGAGACCTTTCTTGTTTCTTGAGAAGGTTTGTATTGCTATATACTTTCCTCTTAGTACTGCCTTTGCTGCATCCCAAAGATTTTGAATAGTTGTGTTTTCATTTTCATTGGTTTCCAGGTATTTTTTTAATTCTTCTTTAATTTCCTGGTTGACCCATTCATTCTTCAGTAGGATGCTCTTTAGCCTCCATGTATTTGAGTTCTTTCTGACTTTCCTCTTGTGGTTGAGTTCTAGTTTCAAAGCATTGTGGTCTGAAAATAGGCAGGGAATGATCCCAATCTTTTGGTACCGGTTGAGACCTGATTTATGACCTAGGATGTGATCGATTCTGGAGAATGTTCCATGGGGACTAGAGAAGGATGTGTATTCCATTGCTTTGGGATGGAATGTTCTGAATATGTCTGTGAAGTCCATTTGGTCCAGTGTGTCATTTAAAGTCTTTATTTCCTTGTTGATCTTTTGCTTAGACAATTTGTCCATTTCAGTGAGGGGGGTGTTAAAGTCCCCCACTATTATTGTATTGTTGTCGATGTGTTTCTTTGCTTTTGTTATTAATTGCCTTATATAATTGGCTGCTCCTATGTTAGGGGCATAGATATTTACAATTGTTAGATCTTCTTGTTGGATAGACCCTTTAAGTAGGATATAGTGTCCTTCCTCATCTCTTATTACAGTCTTTGATTTAAAATCTAATTTATCTGATATAAGGATTGCCACCCCAGCTTTCTTTTGGTGTCCATTAGCATGGTAAATGGTTTTCCACCCCCTCCCTTTCAAACTGGGGGTGTCTTTTTTTTTTTTTAAAGATTTTTTATTTATTTATCTGAGAGAGAGAATGGGAGACAGAGAGCATGAGAGGGGGAGGATCAGAGGGAGAAGCAGACTCCCTGCCGAGCAGGGAGCCCGATGCGGGATTCGATCCAGGGACTCCAGGATCATGACCTGAGCCGAAGGCAGTTGCTTAACCAACTGAGCCACCCAGGCGCCCCTGGGGGTGTCTTTTGTTCTAAAATGAGTCTCTTGCAGACAGCATATTGATGGGTCTTGTTTTTTAATCTAGTCTGATAGCCTGTGTCTTTTGATTGGGGCATTTAGCCTATTTACATTCTGGGTAACTATTGAAAGATAGGAATTTAGTGCCATTGTATTGCCTGTAAGGTGACTGTTACCGTATATTGTCTGTGTTCCTTTCTGGTCTATGTTGCTTTTAGGCTCCCTCTTTGCTTAGAGGACCCCTTTCAAGATTCCCTGTAGGGCTGGTTTTGTGTTTGCAAATTCCTTTAGTTTTTGTTTGTCCTGGAAGCTTTTTATCTCTCCTTCAATTTTCAATGACAGCCTAGCTGGATAGAGTATTCTTGGCTGCATATTTTTCTCATTTAGTGCTCTGAATATATCCTGCCAGTCCTTTCTGGCCTGCCAGGTCTCTGTGGATAGGTCTGTTGCCAATCTAATGTTTCTACCATTGTAGGTTACAGATCTCTTCTCCCGAGCTGCTTTCAGGATTTTCTCTTTGTCTACGAGATTCGTAAGTTTTACTATTAGAAGTCAGGGTGTTGACCTATTTTTATTGATTTGAGGGGGGTTCTCTGTGCTTCCTGGATTTTGATGCCTGTTTCCTTCCCCAAATTAGGGAAGTTCTCTGCTATAATTTGCTCCAGTATACCTTCTGCCCCTTTCTCTCTTTCTTCTTCTTCTGGGATCCCAATTATTCTAATGTTGTTATGTCTTATGGTATTGCTTATCTCTCGAATTCTGCCCTCATGATCCAGTAGTTGTTTATCTCCTTTTTCTCAGCTTCTTTATTTTCCATCATTTGGTCTTCTATATTACTGATTCTCTCTTCTGCCTATTTATCCTAGCAGTTAGCACCCCCATTTTTGATTGCACCTCATTAATAGCCTTTTTGATTTCTACTTGGTTAGATTTTATTTCTTTTACTTCTCCAGAAAGGGTTTCTCTAATAACTTCCATATTTTTTTCAAGCCCAGCTAGTATCTTTAAAGTGATGATTCTGAACTCTAGATCTGACATCGTACCAATGTCCGCATTGAGTAGGTCCCTGGCAGTCGGTACTACCTCTTGTTCTTTTGTTGAGGTGATTTTTTCCATTTTGTCATTTTGTGCAGAGGAGAATAGATTAATGAGAGAACAAAATGCTAGCAGAGTAACAACGTCCCCAGAAAATATACTCTAAACAAATCAGAAAAGACCTGAAGCAGTGGAAAAAGAAACGGAAAGAGAGAAAAAAGAAAAAGAAAAAAAAGAAAAAGAAAAAGAAAAAGATAAAAACAAACAAAAACAAACAAAACAAAACAACAACAACAAAAAAAACCAGAATGTGATCAAATATGATCCGGCTGGTATATATATCAGTGCCACACACTAGATTTGGGGTGTATTTTGGTCTTTTAGAAGAAAGTGCCTCCCAAAAGTTTAAAGAAAGAAAAACTTATATATGTACAAAAATAAGGGTTGATATGATGAAGGGATGGAGTATGACTGTAAAGATGGAAATTATAAAAAATTTTATAAAAGGAATTGATAAGAAGTTCTTTGAAAAACGAAAAAAGAAGATTTAAAAAAAGAAAATAGAAAAAAAAGGGAGAGAATGTGATCAGGCAGGGGAGTAGAAAAAAACATATACTAGAGATTTAGGGTATATTTTAATCTGTTAGAAGAAACTATCTCAAAATTTTAAAGATAGAACAACTTATATATATATGCCAAAAATACGGGTAACTACTATTAAGGGATAGAGTATGACTCTAAAAATGAAAAATAAAAAAGTTTTTTTTTAAAAAAAGGGATTGATAAGATGTTGGTGAAAAAGGGAAAGAGAAAAATTCAAAAAGAAATAAAAAGACAAAAAGACAGTTAAAAAAAAATAACTTTAAAAGACTAAAGAATCATGGTAAAAAAGCCGTGAATTCTATGTGCAGTAGTCCCCTAGCGCTGGAGTTCTGCCGTTCTCATTGATGGGTAAACTTGGTCTTGGCTGGCTGTTCTCGCTGATCTTCTGGGGAGGGGCCTGTTGCCGTGGTTTCCAAATGTCTTTGCCGGAGGCGGAATTGCCCCGCCCTTGCCCCTCCCTGCTAAGTAACCTGCTTGGGTTTGCTCTCCGGGGCTTTTGTTCCCTGCGAGCTTTCCGTACAGCTTTGGAGGCGGGGAGTGAAAATGGCGGCCTCCCAATCTCCGCCCCGGAGGAGCCGAGAACTCGGGGCCCCGCTCCTCAGTGAGCCCCCAGAGAAAAGCCGTCAGTCACTCCCGTCTCCCCGGTCTCCGGCCGCACTCCGTGCTCCCCCGGCCTGTGACCGCGCGTTTCTATCTCTGGCACCCAACCCCGGGTGGAGTCTCCAAACCCAGCAGATCCCTGCGGTGCACTCCCGTGAGGCTCCTCCCGGGGGAGGAAGGTGAGTCTCCCCGGATCTGCCGCTTGTTGGGTCCCTGCTGGAGGAGCAGTGGCCCGACTGGGCCGCGGATCACGGTTTAGGGCCACCCCGAGCTGAGAGCCCGCGCCTGGGCTCCGCCTCTGCAGCCGGCTTCCCTGCTCCGTTACCTGGGAGCTCTGCCACACTCAGGCACCCCCGGTCTTTCTGTGACCCCGAGGGTCCTGAGACCACACTGTCCCGGAGGGTTCCACCCCCCGCTTAGCCACCAGAGTGACGTCCTCAGCGGAGCAGACTTCTAAAAGTTCCGATTTTGTGCTCCGTGGTTCTATCACTTGCCAGAAGCGGCCGGCAGAGGCCCCTCCCCCACCGTCTATCCTCCTGACTATCTCTCCGATTCACTTCTCCGCACATCCTACCTTCCAGAAAGTGGTCGCTTTTCTGATGAGAGAGTTGTTGCTCTTCTTTTCTTCGATCTCCTGTTGAGTTTGTAGGTGTTCCGAATGGTTTGATCCCTATCCAGCTGAATTCCTGAGAGGAGACGAAATCCAGGTCTCCTACTCCTCTGCCATCTTGCTCCACCCCCCCCCCCCCACAGTGTACTTTAATGCTGGTTCAGTGTCCCATTTTCATTAGACTGTGAGCTCTAAATGTCTATTTCTATATTTCATTTGCTCACTGTTATGTCCTTACAATTCAGCCCCAAATGTGACACATAGTATGCCTTAGGTTGGGCTCCCCAGGGTGAGGATTTGTGTGCAGATGATTTTATTAGAAAAGGTTCCCAGGAGAAAGAGAGTTGGTGTCGGGGATGGGGGTGGGGGGGTGGGGGTGGGGGACAAGACAGGGAAAAAGCAGAAGCCCAGCAAGGGTGTAATTTCAGGTGATGTCCCACTTGATGAGGGGATGAAGTAAGCCTCATCCTGATCCCCATGAAAGCTCTGGAATCTTACATCTCCTATTTTTCTCAGCCAAAGCCAGGAGTTAGCTTTCCACTAGTCAATCATTGGAAATGACCACTCTTGGGGGACATAAACTCTTAGGCCCTTCTGGTTCTCTGTCCGAGGAGGGAAAGCAGGCAAAGTGATTCTTATAGCCCACGGAAGTTTTATGAAGAGGGTAGCAAGGGCAGGCCATTAAAAGCAAAGGCACAGATGTTGGAGTAGGGGTGCACAGAAAATGTAAAGGGAATCTGAGGGATCCAGATGGAGCAGAGACAAAGTCTTCTACATAGTAAAAAAAAAAAAAAAAAAAATCATTGGATGGATAATTTAAAAATCCTCTTTCAGATTGACTGGTAACAACACAATTAATCCAAATCCAAGCAGTTATGTGGATATTTATACTTACTATAATTGACAAAAGTAGCATATATGGGATTGTGCCTTGCTAATTTTGGAATTGAAGAAATTTGTATATCATTTTATATAGAATGAGTGATCAGCAATTGATTGATCTACCAGATTACAGTTTTAAGAAAAGCTTGGATGAACATATTAATTATGAATCTACAATATGTTTTTGAGGGAGAAGTTATGATCTTTTAAAAACATTTGTCTAGTAGTTTAGCTGATTTTAAAGAAAGAAGCTACAATGTTCATCTACAGAACTTCTCTTGATACTACAGTTAAAAAACTATTTTGTTTGCCAAACCAGTAGCTGAACCCATTATGGTTTAACTTATAGATATGACCGGTGTAGAAAATAACCCAGTATGGCAATACTCATAATTAAGCCAATTGTAAAAAAAAATAAGTAAAGTGACATGGCATCTTACTCTGATCTCAGGGCTAAATAGAAAAACTTCCTGAATGAAATCTTTGATCAGTATTTTAAATTTTATATGGCAATTTTAATGCTTCCCTTGAATTTATGTTATGGTGCTGTACCTGGTAGAGGGATCATTATGCATCATGAAAACAGTTTGGTCTCACTAAGATGCTTCTGATGGAGGTTTACACTCCCAGAGTTTGTCTTTAAACCTGAATGCATAACAAAATATAAATCATATGGTGTTTACTACAGAAAAGAAAGTTGTAAGAGAGTGACCAATGTAGTGGAGATTGTATAATGAATGATTTCAGATCAAGTACATGATTCTTCCTGTAGCAGGAATCTTATTTTTTATTTATTTACTTACTTATTTATTTACTTACTTATTTATTTATTTATTTATTTATTTATTTATTAGAGAGTGAGCAGGAGAGAAACAGCATGAGAGGGGAGAGGGTCAGAGGGAGAAGCAGGCTCCCCGCTGAGCCGGGAGCCCGATGTGGGACTCGATCCCAGGACCCTGGGATCATGACCTGAGCTGAAGGCAGTCGCTTAACCAGCTGAGCCACCCAGGCGCCCAGGAATCTTATTTTTAATACTTTTCACAGATACCAGCACTGTGCATGATTATTTATAGCTGTCCTGACTAACTTCTTTTATTTATTTATTATTTATTTATTTATTTATTTATTTATTTATTTAATAAAACATTGTATTTATTTATCTGACAGAGAGAGAGACAGGAGAGAGGGAACACAAGTAGGGGGAAGTGGGAGAGGGAGAAGCAGGCTTCCCGCCAAGCAGGGAGCCCGATGCAGGGCTCGATCCCAGGACCCTGGGATCATGACCTGAGCCGAAGGCAGCTGCTTAACTGACTGAGCCACCGAGGCACCCCCTGACTCTAACTTCTCATTTTATTGCTTTACCAAAGTAAACTATTTTTGGAAAATGGAATTTAAAATTGGGATAAATTAAGGAGAAAGTAATTCCATCTGGGAGGAATCACCAACATCACCTCCGATTTTGCCTTTGCCTTTCTACTTCCTTGTTAATGAGCAAACAAACTACTTTATCAGAAGAGTGTTGGGGAACACATATTAATATTTATTCCCTGTTTTCTGCAATGTTCCATTAATATGGTTCTGGAGAAACATAGCCTATAATAAAACAGGAACATTTAGTCACTCCAGGTAAAGCTAATGTTATAGTCTTGGGTGACAAAAATATTAAAATTTGTATATTTATAGCAATGAAGTTCTTTAAAAACAAGGAATTATGAAATCAGGTTATATTAAAGAGGAGCAAGTGTATAGAAAAGGAATCAATAGATTTTAAAAGTCAATGAAACAAACTTTAGACTGCATGCAAGTAAAGAATTAGAGAAATGGAAAGGAGTTCTGGGTTATCCACTTTGAAAACAGCAGAGAGAGATGGATATCAAATATTAAACAGCAGTTGAGAGCTATAGAAATTATTGATAACTTTCCATATATGTTACTGAGATTTCTGGAGGAAGAGAAGGGAAAGAATTTTGAAGAAACAAGATTTGAAACCCTAGTGGCAGTAACAAAGGCAGAGTACTCAGGATGGAAGGACCCTGTAAAAAGGGGCTGTAATAAAAACACCTACCCATACTTGGTATTGAAACAGCAGAACACCAAGAGAAAAAGAGATTCTTCTTCTCCTCCCCCTCCCCCTCCTCCTCCCCCCCCTTCTTCTTTTTCTTCTAGTTTCAGGTATAGTGTTCAATGATTCATCAGTTGCATATAAGAAAAGGAGATTCTTAAAAGCTACCACAGAGAAAGGATAGACTACCTAGAATGTCAATTAATGAGACAGCTGACTTCCATTAACAAGAGATGCCAAAAACAATGATGGAATCTCTTCAAAATAGTGAGGGAAAATATCTGATGACTTACACTTTTATATCCAGCTAGATTATCATGAAAGAGGGAGGAGAACTTAAGATAGACATTTTATACATACAACCCTAGGTTTTCCAGCCATAGTCTCTTGCTGAAAGAAATATTAAATTGTTTTCTTTAACAAGAAGAATGTTAAAACCTGAGGAGAGTGAGATACAAGAAATTAAATATATGAGCACAGAAATTAAATATGAAATTTTGATAGTAGTAATTAACTATTGGATATAAAAACAATGCAGAACAAATATTATGTGTGAATAAAAAGGAAAAGAGTAATATTCTGGGAAGCAATGACAACAGGGGGCACATTGTTTTGTGGAAAATTAAAGGGTGTTAAGATCAGCATCATTTTCAAAAGGAAGAAAGGAATCTTGAACAGCTTCAAACTTAGGAAAACGAAGAACCAAATTAAGTATGTTAAACAATTTAAGAGTAACCTCCACTTTTCTCCAGCAGAGGGAGAAAAGAAGGAAATATCCAAACATTTATTAATATAACAATAAATTAAATTATTTATTATTTAATAATAAATTAAATGGCACAAAACAGAAAGTAGTTGAAAAATAAGATGGTGAAAAGAGAGTAGCTTACAACACAATACCCACTGATTCCTCTGGTGACAGCCTCAATCCTTCTCAGTTTTGTCTATGAAGGTATAGGAATAAGAACATGTGATTTCACATACCAGCATGTTTTTAATCATCTTGGTAGCTCTTTCTGACTCTGGTCTCTGGGCTAGAAAATGCTCTATGCTCTAGTATCTCTCTATGGTCCTACTCAAAAATGCACTGTCAATCTTTATTCCTCAGTAGAATCTGAAATTAAGACTAAAGGATGTGGTAGAGGTCTCATATTCTCTTTCATCCGCTTTTCTTTTCCATCTCCACCTCTCCCCCTGGGATCTGCAATCAGTTTCCCAGGAAAGCAATGCCAATTAAACATCCCAAGGGAGCATATTCTTTGAACTGCAAATCAGGTCACATGATCCATCTGATAAGTACTGGTTCCTTTGGGAATATGGAATCACGTATTCTTACTAGAGGTGAAAGCAGAGCAATATTGGGCTTATGGTCATCATAAACTGCAGGAAGAAAATAAAAGTATATTAACTTGTTAATATGAGAGAAAGATAAAACATACCTGATTTTCTAGATGATCAATAAATTTGTGAACCTTGAGCAGCCAGTTATCCAGCTCATTGCTCTAGCTACTCTAGAGACATATTTACCCATATATATGACTTTCATCTCATCATACTATTTGATATCATAAGACTTGATTGAAAAAATTAATATCCTCTTTTCAAACTAGCAAAATTTTAATTTATTACATTTTACTGATTATGAGATTAGTTATATTTTGGTAGACAATATGGATAGAAGGAAAAGATTAATAAACATACTACTTGAGACAACCGCTATTAAAATTTTGGAATATTTTTTCTTTCAGTCTTTTATTTAAGTTCTTGAAAAGATGATGGTTCTCACTTTTCTTAAAAAAATTAATCTTTAGTGGGTTTCTGCATTATACTTGGAATCCTCAATGACAAGCATATGGCAAGCACTCAGTGAATGGTTAGATGGATGGATGGATGGATGGATGGATGGATGGATGGATGGATGGATAGATGCATGGATGCATGCATAAATAAATAAATGGAGTCAGGAATAAGTGAGTAGAATGTGACTGCAGTTCACTGGGGAACAATCAGGTATTCAAATTCAGGCATCAATCACAGAGACCCTGGTGCACAAAGGATGAAACAGAATAAATTATGAGGGTGGATTATGGGTGGAGTAATTTAAATGCCAAGAAATAACAGCCCATTTTACTCTGAAAATGACAGCCACCAATCCCAAATACAGAATTCATACTTTAGGAAAAAAATGGAGTGATTTTCAAATGAGTACTAATGTCATCTATGTCATCTTAATGTACCTCGGCCTATGGAATTAATTACACATGACATATAAGGGAAATGTACCTATAATTAGAGTTTCCCCATTCGGTGGTATTACTGTTCCTTTTACATTATAAAAGGACACCATTGTACATAATATAAAGGATACTTGAATTAAGCTGGGCTTCTCAGATTCTTCTCACTTCCCCCCAGCTTCATTGAGATATAATTAACATATAACATTGTGTAAATTTACTATATTCAACATAATGATTTGAAATATGTATATGTTACATAATTATTACCACAATAAGTTTAATTAATATATTAGTAACATAATTACTTTTTTTGGTACATGATGTGAGAACTTTTAAGTCTTACTCTCAGCACTTCCAAGTATACAATATAGTATTGTTAACTATAGTCACACTACAGTCACGATACTGTAGTAGTATACATTACATCCCCAGAATTTATTCATCTTATAACTGGAAGTTTGTACCCTTTGACCATCTTTACTCATTTCTACCCCACCCACACTTTCCCAACCCTGGCAACCAACAATCTGTTCTCTGTTTTTATGAGTGTGCTTTTTAGATTCCACATATAAGTGAGATTATGCAGTATTTGTCTTTCTGTTATTTATTTCACTTGGAAAGCCCTCAACTTTCATCCATGTTGTTGCAAATGACAGGATTTCCTTTTTTATGGCTGAATCTATTCCATTTTATACATATAGCATATATTCTTTATTTATGCATCTGTTGATGGACACTTAAGTTGTTTCTGTCTTGGCCATTGTAAATGGTGCAATGAACATGGGGGTGCAGATATTTCTTTGAGATAGTGATTTCATTTCCTCTGAATATATACTCAGAAGTGGGGCTGCTGGATCATATGGTAGTTCTATTTTTAATTTTCTGAGAAAGCTCCATACTGTTTTCCATCGTGGCTGCACCGTTCTCACCCACAGTGCACAAATGTTTCTTTTTCTACACTTCCTTGCCTATACTTGTTATTTTTTGTCTTTTTGATAATAACCATTCTAACCAGTGTAAGGTTATATCTCATTGTGATTTTGATTTGAGGATTTTCCTGATTATGATTAATAATGTTGAGCACCTTTTTATGTACCTGTTGGCCATTTGAATATCTTGTTTGAAAAAAATGTCTACTCAGTTCCTTTGCCCATTTTTAAAACAGATTGTTTTTTTGCTATTGAGTTGCCTAAATTTCTTCTATGAAATAGATATTAATCCCTGATCATATATGTGCTATTTTCTCCCATTACGTAAGTTGTCTTTTCATTTTGATGATATATATGTAAATATATATATATATGTTTTTGGTTTTTTTTTTTTTTTTTGGTATGCAGAACCTTTTTAGTTTGATGTAGTCCCATTTGTATATTTTTGCTTTAGTTATTTGATCTTTTGGTGTCACATCCAAAAAATCATTGTCATAACACATTAAAGTTGCTTTCCCTATATGTTTTCTACTAGGAGTTTTATTGTTTCAGGTCTTTCAGTAAGTATTTAATCTATTTAAGTTACTGAGAGCTGGACTTTTTTCTCTATTGATTTCTTCTTTGACTCATTGGTTGTTTAGGAATGTGTTATTTAATTTCTATAAATCCATGTATTTGTGAAATTTCCAGCTCTCCTCCTGTTATTGACATTTAGTTTCACACCACTGTAGCCAGAAAATAGATTTGATATAATTTCTATCCTTTTGAATATGTTGAAACTTGTTCTGTGGTCTTACATATGATCTATCCTAACAAATGTTCAATAAGCTTAAGAAAAAGGTGTATTCTGTTGCTATTGGATAGAATGTTCGGTATATGTCTCCTAGCTTCAATATGGTCTATAGTATTGTTCAAATCCACTGTTTCCTGATTGGTTCTCTGCCTGGATGATCTATCCATTGTTGAGAGTATGGAATTAAAGTCCTCAACTTTTATTGCATTGCTGTTTATTTCTTTTAGTTCTGTTAGTATTTGCTTTATTTATTTACATGTTTCAATTGTTGGGTATACAAATATTTACAACTGTTATTTTTTTCTTTTTTTGGGGGGGGTTCTGTATTTTTATTTATCTTTTTAGAGAAGGCAGGGAGGAGCAGAGAGAGGGAGAGAGAGAACCTTAAGCAGGCTCTACCCCCAGGGCAGAGCCCATCTCAGGGCTTGATCTCACTACCCTGAGATCATGACCTGAGCCGGAAATCAAGAGTCAGATGCTCAACCGACCGAGCCACCCAGGCGCCCCAGTCTCTGTATCTTTAAAAATGCCTGTAACAATTCCTTACACCAGCAGGTCCTCAAGAAATGTTGGTACAATGAATGAATCTTGTAGTTAATTTTTAGTGAGGACCTACTATATGCCAGCATGGTTTTAAGTTCCCTCTACATGTAAAATGATTCCACCTTCATATAACCCTAAGAGGTAGATACTATTATCATCCCTGTTTTGAACAAGTGAAAACAAGGGCGGAGGGATTAAGAAATTTGCCAAGTAAGTAGTATAGCACTGGGACAGGTAGGGACAGGCAGCCTGGCTCCATGATATTGAATTGTCTCTTGAGCTAGATGACTCTTAAAACAGTGATCTCATCCTCAAACTGGTCAGCAAATTCAGAAGTTCCATCTTTTAATCCTTGAGTTGTAGCGCGAACAGGTCCTGAAGTTATTGCAGAAGTGACTCCCGAACCTTCCCTCCTACATCACAATTTCCTTGCACGTAGATGTGATCTTTGATAGGGTTGTAGGCAGATCATTGCACTATGTAATCTTTCAGAGCTTAAGAGACCTCAAGGATCACAATTATGTTCACGTGCCCTAGTTCACAAAGTAGGTCACCCAGCTGGGAGGGACAGTTAGTTCTGCTGAGTGTGAAACTACCAGTATTTCTGTTTTCTCCCAGGACACAGGCCTGGCCTGACCAGAACTAAGTGCGTGGAGGTCCAAGAGGGATGGGCACCGTCTGACTTGGCAGGCAGGCTTCTGCTCAAGTTGATACGATTCTCCCGTGGTATTAGTACTTCTCTTGATGAAGACTGTGCCAGTTTTCCAATGGCCCCTCGCCCCTGCCCCACACCTTATAGTTCTCAAGGATTTCCCCTCAAGGCCAGGTGGTGACAGTGCAAGCCTCCCCATTTTCACAAGGATGCTCAGGGAGTTGGTGTAAGACCGCCGTTAGAATTGCTGAGCGGCGGGGCACCTGGGTAGCTCACTCAGTTGAGCCTTGGACTGCTGACTTTGCCTCAGGTCATGATCACAGGGTCATGAGATTGATCCCAGGGCCAGGCCCCTGACTCCCCCTGGTCCAAGAGGCTGTTATTTTTTTTGATGGATTGATAATTATGTAATGACTTCCTTTGTTCCTCTTGTTCACTTTTAGCTTAAAGTCTGCTTTGTCTGATATAAGTACTCTACTTTCTTTTGATTAACATTTGCTTGAAATATCTTTTTCCATCTCTTTATTTGCAGTCTATGGGTGTCCTTAAAGCTGAAGTGAGTCTCTTGTAGGCAGCACATTGTTGAATCTGTTCTTGTTATCCATTCAGCCATTCTGTCCTTTGATCAAATAATTTAATCCACTTATATTTAAAATAATTATTAATAGGTAAAGACTGTCAATTTGTATATCCTTTGTTTTTTGCTTCTTCTCTTGCTGTCTTCCTTTGTGATTTAACAACTTCTTATAGCAATATGCTTTGACTCTTTTTTGAGTATCTACAGCAGGTTTGTCCTTTGTGGTTACCATGAGGCTTACATAAAATAGCTTATATTTATAATGTCCCATTTTTTTAGATTTTATTTATTTATTTGACAGAGAGAGAGAGAGATCACAAGCAGGCAGGCAGAGGGAGAGGGAGAAGCAGACTTCCACTGGCAGGGAGGCTGTTGTGGGGCTCTATCCCAGGACCCTGGGATCATGACCTGAGCTGAAGGCAGATGGTTAACCAACTGAGCCACCCCGGCACCCCCATAATGTCCCATTTTAAGCTGATAACAACTTATTCAATAGCATACAGAAAATTTATACTTTTACTTCTTCCCCCCTTTCATATTAGGTTATTGATATTATGGGTTTTTTATGTCAAATAACAAGTTAATTTAATAACAAATATTATTGTAATAACAAATAATAAATTATGGTAGTTATGGTTAATTTTAATATGTTTGATTTTAACTTTTCAACTGAAGTTGAGGTGACATATATCACTATTACAATATTAGAGAATCTGAGTTTGATATATTTACTATTCTTAATGAGTTTTACACATTCATGTTTTCTGAAGTTAATTAGCAATATTTTATTTCCAATTGAAAATGACCCTTTTGTGTTTCCCTTTAGACAGTCTAGTGGTGATGAACTCCCTCAGTTTTTGTTTGTTTGGGAGTTTTTCTCTTTCTATTCTAAAGGACAGCTTTGCTGGGTATAATATTTTTGATTGGCAGGGTTCCTGCACCCTGCCGTATTTTGAATATATCATCCTACTCTTTCCTGGCCAAAAAAATTTCTGTTGAGAAAAATGCTAATTGTCATATGAGGGTTTCCTTGTATGTGACCTGTCCCTTTTCTTTTGCTGCTTTCATAATTCCTTGTCTTTGACTTTTGACAACTTAATTATAATGTATCATAGTGTAGCCCTTTTTGGACTCAAACTGTTTGGGGTCTTTTGGGCCTCCTGAATCTGTGTGTCTGTCTCTCTCCCCAGTGTTTGGGAAGTTTTCAGCCATTATTACTTTAATAAACTTTTTGTCTCTTTCTCTTTCTCTTCTCCTTTATACTAGATAGTTAGCTAAGGACCTAGAACACTACTGGGAAATCTTAACAAATGTGATTGAATAAACGAGTATCTCTAATATTATGCCATAGACCTCCTTCCTCCCTATTGTTATTTCCATTAGAAATAAAATTATAAGAAGACATGGTTGTCCTCTACATCAATATTTCTGATGACATATATTGCATGTAGGTGATATCACTGTTAAATAAATCAAAATTAAAATTGATCATAAGAAATTAGACTTTGGACCAAAGTGATCCGTATGAAATTTAATTTTGAAAACTTATTTTTGGAGTAAAATATCAACAATATAGTATAATACAAAGATGTTTGAGGGTAGTAAATGTAATATTAATAATTCATGTAAAACTTCATGTAAAAAACATGAATTTTATAAGCCACCTGGTTAACACAAACTAATATTATGCTTAGATTGTTGAAAAAGCAAATATGGTCTTAGGAATTAGAAATATATTACTTTAGAAAGTTTACCTAAGACTCATTTGTTTCAACTTAAAGAGAAATATCTGAATTGCTGATGATGTCCAGTCTGAAATGCAAGAATGCCTCCTGAGGCAGTGAGCCATGTGTCACTGATAGTGTTCAAAGCAATCCTGGAAGTTCATCTAAGGATTAAATTCATTTAGTAGGGAGGTTGAATGATGTGGTCTAAATTTCAATTCTAAGGTTCTAAGATTTAAGTGGAAATTCCTTGAACTTCAGTTTATGCAGTTTATGTTATCTGTAGAATGAGAGGGTTTTCAGAGCAATTAAGGTATATCTACATAAACTTTTGTGCAAAAATATTGAACATGTTTAGGCAAGTTTAAAATGAACAAAATCCATGGTTTATCACAACTAAAGATTTTCTAGATTATGCTGTTATTTTAATTTTTATTCTCATTTAATTAATGTACTGTTTTTGGAACTTTATACAGAGTGACATGGAATTTGTCAGAATGACTCATACAGCTTTTTGTTTCAAAAGAGGGAACAAAATTTTTATTTTATTTTTTCTCGAATTTGAGAAATTGGGTTACCTTATACCATCAGACAACTAAGAACCCCAGTTTTCCAGTCCTCAGCTAGATCTTGAAAGGAAAACTAAAACTGAAGACATCAGGCCCTTCTAAAAAGGCTTTTTCAGACTGGCCCCACTAAATAGACCTGGAATTCTTTAGAACAGGAGTTCTCAAAATATGTTCCATGAGCTGCTGCGGTACTCTAGGCCCTTTCAGGAAGTCAGTGAGGTCAAAATTATTTTTGTAATAATATAAGACAATATTTGCCTTTTGGATTGTATTGATATTGTGCTGACAGTACAAAAGCTGTGGCTTATAAAACTAAGTATAAATCAAGGCAATTCCACCCAACTGTATTAGTAATCGTGTATTCTTAATTGCTATGCACACAAATGTCAGTTTTAGTTAAGAGTGTCCTTTATGAAGCAGTAAAATTGTTAATCTTATTAAATCACCCTAGAGTATACTTTTTAAATATTTGGAGTGATATAATGGGAAGTATGCATAAAGCACTTGTGTGCTTTGAGTTTAAAGCTGTCCACAGATGAATGGGTAAAAATGTGGTATATATATATATACAATGGAATATTACTCAGCCATAAAAAAATGAAATCTTGCCATTTGCAACAACGTGGATGGAACTAGAGAGGGTATTATGCTAAGTGAAATAAGTCAATCAGAGAAAGACAATTATATGATTTCACTCATATGTGGAATTTAAGAAACAAAACAGGATCATAGGGAAGGGAAGGGGAAAATAAAATAAGATGAAATCAGAGAGTGAGGCAAACTATAAGAAACTCTTAATTCTAGGAAACAAACTGAGGGTTGCTGGAGGGGAGATGGGTGAGGGAATGGGGTAACTGGGTGATGGGCATTAAGAAGGGCATGTGATGTAATGAGCACTGGTCGTTATATACAACTGATAAATCCCTGAATTCTACCTCTAAAATTAATAATACACTGTATATTAATTAATTGAATTAAAATAAAATAAATTTTTTTAAAAAGAAAGAAAAGGAAAAAAACAAAAAAAGAAGTTCCATTTTTACTTGAAAAATCTATTAACAGACAAAATATGGTTATTTAGACTTGAGTATTTGCAAACGTTTTCTCAAAAATAAATGAAGTAAGCTGTCACTTAAGTTTTCAAGTGAAAATTAGAATTTTAGAAAACTTGCCTCATGTATGTGATCTTGACATTTTCCAAAAGGCTTTTATGATGAGATCAGTGGTGATATTAACAAATATTATTTTTTGATATTATATAATAAAATGTGTCAACATCTTGAACATCTGCATAGCTCAGTGGACTGGTATCTTCCAAATGACCATAAGGTTACAAAATCACTCATGTTAAAAGATCCATTAAGAGTACAAGAAACACCAACAGAGTTTAATGTCATAGAGTATGCAAAGTTCACTGAGATTGTTTCTGATTCCTTACTGCAACTTCCCTTTCAGTAAGTACCTCTTGTTGAGTTTTGACATAGCATCAAATAAGAAAATCCACAAATATCTGAAAAGGCTATTAAAATATTCCTCTCTTTCCAACTGCATACTTTTGAAAGGGTTAATTTTCTTCATATACTTCAGTCCAAAAAACGCATAGCATTTGACTGAATTCAGAAGCTGATTAAGAATTCAGCTGCGTCCTATGAGGCTGGACATTAAAGGGATATGCAAAAGTGTACATGCTACTCTTCTTCATTTTTTGTTTGTTTTGGGAAATACAGTTATTTTTTCATGAAATATGCTATTTTTGCCAACTAATAAAATGCATTTTTAAATACATTTATAAATATTTCAAATATTTCTATTTTAATTTCTAATACTATAAATATTGATAGTTACAACCCACATAGACAAAAGTTTTGGATATCCCTGATAATTTTAAGTGTAAAAAGTTAAAAATACACTGGGGCTGCAAAAGGACAATTCTATCAGACCTCCTTTTTTAGAATTGACTCAATTTGCCATGACATGCCCTTTCCTTGACTTTGTTCATGGCCTTAAAAAAAGTTGCTAAATTTGAGGTCTTGATCACTGTAAAAGTTTCATTAAGTTTTCTCCAAATCCATGAACTTCACTGCCCTAAGTAAATCCCCTTTGGGAAATTACAGCTTGTGCGATTCAAAGTCCTCTCAGCCTTTCTTGGACGTGAAATAGTTCATTTCAGTGGTTGCATTTCCCTATGGTGGGAAATGATCCCTACATCAGACCTCTGCTGTGGGAGCCATTATCAACCTGGAAATGGAAAACAAAGCCAAAAATAGGGTACAAATGTGACCTACCAAGAAAAAAATTACATGAAAACTCAAACTTGAATTATTAAGGGATAGCTGTGTTTAGAAAGACCTAAATTTAAAATGAATACATACAGATCTCCTTTAGTACATATTTTTCTCTGGGTGGGTAAATGCTTGCGTTCTGCTCAATTATTAAGTAGAGAATCTTAAATCTAATGAATAGATGTCATAGTCAATTAATGAGCTATTAAAATAGCTTCATGTTTCTAAAATTATAATGTAAGTCAGGGGGATATTATTTGATTTACAATAATTAGATTGACAGGCAACTTTCTTTGGAAATCCCTTTACTGAGCAAAACGATCTACATGTAAGAATAGAATACAAACTTTACACAATGTCTTTAGCCATTGACAATGATTTTAAAATGAGGCTGCTCAGAATGGCTTTTCTGGCCATTGAAATGATTTCTCACATATTGGAAATTTCATTAAACTATAAATTATGGAGGAAATGTAATGCCTTTTTCTTGAGAAATTACTTGAATACTCAGAAATATTATTAATGCTAATGACTGGCTAAAAGTCAAAATAATGAACCAAGTTTTGGCAAAAGTCTATGCTTATGATTAACATTCTATCAAATTTATTTTTAATTAATTCAGGTACCACATGCTTAGACTTCCTTTTAAGTTATAAGCCCTAACTTTCAATTAAGGAGCTATTATTGTACAGCTACAAAATTAATAACAATAGGTAGCATTGATTGAGTGCTTGCTATATATGCAAGGTTCTACTCTAAGCACTTTATATTGTTTTATTTCATCTTTCAACAAACACTATGAAGTTTATACTATTGTTATATTCTTTTTAGATATAAAGAAACAGGTTCTTAAAGGCCCAGAAACACAAAGCAAATGAATTATAGTTATGATTTCAACTCATGTAAAAAATTTAAAATATAACTACCATAAGATCCAGCAATCTCACTTCTCAGTTTATGTCTGTAAGAAATGAAATCACTATCTTGAAGTGATATCTGCATCCCCATGTTTTTTACAACACTATTCACAATAGCCAAGGCATGGAAACAATCCAAGTGTCCATTAATGGATGAATGGATAAAGAAAATGTGGTATATCTTTATATTCAACAGAATATTTAGCCATGAGGGGTGCCTGGGTGGCTCAGTCATTAAGCCTCTGCCTTCGGCTCAGGTCATGATCCCAGGGTCCTGGGATGGAGCCCTGCATCGGGCTCCCTGCTCAGTGGGAAGCCTGCTTCTCCCTCTCCCACTCCCCCTGCTTGTGTTCCCTCTCTCGCACTGTCTCTCTCTGTCAAATAAATAAATAAAATCTTTAAAAAAAAAAAAAAAGAATATTTAGCCATGAAAAGGAAGGAAATCTTGCCTTTTGCAACAACACGGATGAATTTTGAGGGCATAATGCTAGGTATGATCTCATTTATATATGGAATCTAAAAAAGCTGAATTCATAGAAATAGCAGATTGGTGATTACCAGGGGCTGGGGGTGAGAAATGGGGAGATGTTGGTCAAAGGTTAACAAACTTTCAATCAAAAGATGAATAATTCTAGGGATGTAATGTACAGTATGGTGATTTTAGTTAACAATACTGTAATTATATGCTTGAAAGTTGCTAAGAAAGAAAATCTTAAGGTTCTCATCACACACACACACAAATGTTGATTATGTGTGGTGATGGAGATGTTTACTAACTCTATTGTGGTAATTGTTTTGCAATATATATGGTACGAAATCATCACATTGTGGACCTTACACTTACACAATCATATATGTCAATTATATTTCAGTAAATCTGCAAAAAATAATGCTATTACAATCATGGGTTTACAAATATCTCTTTGAGACCCTGCGACATTTTTTTTGACATATACCCAAAAGGGGAAATGCTGGATCACATGGCAATTCTTTGTTTAATTTTTTTGAGGAACTGCCATATTTTTTTCACAGTAACTGTACCATTTTACATTCCCACCAGCAATGCACAAGTGTTCCAGTTTCTCCATATCCTTGCCAACACTTGTTATTTTCTGTTTTATTTTGTTTTTAGAATAGCCATCTAACAGATGTGAAGCAGTTTCATATTGTGGTTTTGATATGTATTTCTCTAATGATTAGTGATACTGAGCATCATTTTCTATGCTTAGTGGCCATTTGTGTGTCTTTTTTAGAGAGTGTCCCTTCAAGACCTTTCCCATTGTTGCACTGAGTTATTTGGTTTTTATTGTTGTTGAGTTGTAGTTCTTTATATATTCTCTGTTACTTCCCCAACTTTACATCTGTTTTCCCTTTCTGATTGCTTTCCCTATAGGTTTTGGTTTCCAGAACAAGACATTGAAACAATAGCCTTAAAAACACTGCATAACCAGCTCCATGATTGTGTAAGATCAAATCCTATAATATGCTCTTATTATGTATGTCTCTTAGGAGGTCTGCTTCTCTGATTATACTCTGGCTACTATTAATAGTCATTGTACAAAAGTCCTGTTTTTTTTCTGTTTTCCTCATTTTATAGATAAAGAAACTGAGCCACAGAAAAGTTAAATCACTTGCCCGAAGAAAAGCCCTATTAACAGGAAAAGTGCAATCATCATGTTCCATATTACCCACAACACAGTGACTTTGTCGGGGTCAAACTCCGGGTAATTTATGGAGTCTGGATTCAGGTCCACTACCTCTGAATCCATGTTCTTTCAGCAGGACTACATTATCTTCTTTAAAGCAAGGAAAAATATGAGTGTCTCAGCTCATTAAAGTGTTTCAGCTTTTCCTATAACATTTGCTTTCATGAAGTATTAATAGTAAAAACCACTTTATCAATGACATGGTTTCTGAGTCAGTCACAAGGTATTTTCATTATCCTCCAGGTTACCCAGATGACCCAACTGTTGTCTAGGGCCATCCTAGCCATGTCAATCACAGCCACTGTGGAAGAAAATGAACATCTTGCCCTGGTACCATTATGAATAAACATATACATGATGTTTCAGAATGTGATAAACCAAAAATAACAGGGTCACCCTGTCTAGTTCTGGTCCATAAAATAAAGGAAACTTTAAGCATTTCCTCTAAATTACTCACTCCCTAGCAAAATAACTATAACCCTGACTTTTGCACAATTGATTTCTAAGGATATGTGATATCCTTTGTGGATATAATAACTGTGTGAGAAAGTTGTTTTTCTACTGTGAATAGATTAATGTAAGCTATATAACCTTGGTAATTTTGCAGCTTTTTTCCTTTAAATTTATGTTGTAGGGTTTTTTTTACAAGCTAATCTTCCTGAAGTCTGACTTTTGCCAACTTTTTCATAAGCAAATCTCTTTTCTAAGTGCTTTGATGTCTGTCCTCCTCTCACATGAACCTGCTTTTGTTGTTTCCTAGGATGGAAATATCTCTGTTGGTAAGAGGAGTTAAAAATAGGCAGTGTTTTTCTCTTTGATTGAGTCTATATAACACAAACTTATTTTTTTAAAGATTTATTTATTTATTTTAGAGAGAGAGAGAGAGAGAGAGAACGTGAGCAAGAGGGACAGAGGGAGAGAGAGAGAACCTTAAGCAGGATCCATGCCCAGTGCAGAGCCCAATTTGGGGCTTGATCCAAGGACCCTGGGATCACAACCTGAGCTGAAACTGAATCAGACACTTAACCTACTGCACCACCCAGGTGTCCCAACACAAATTTATAAGCAAACTTTTATACCAGTGTTCCTGCTAGCTTACTCCTAAGAAGACCCAGCTTAGGGAATTCGTGTTCTAACTTGGATCTGGGTCGGGCATGGGGGGGGAGGTTATAGGAAGGAAGGCTGGGACAAAGCTGAAATCTGGAATATTTATTTCATATTCTTTCATAGTATTAGAATGTAGTCTCTAATGTCATAACTGCATGAGTTTAAATTTGAATTCTACAGCTTATTGGCTACAAAATCTTAAAAATTTTATATAAATATTCTGTTTCTCAGTTTCTTTTTCTCCTAACTAGGGAAAATAACAGTACCAATATAATGTCACAGAGAAAATTAAATGAAATAATGCAAACATTGAGCTTAGCATACAACCTGTCACAAAATAAGTACTCAGTAAATTTTAGCTATCATTGTGAGGTCTTGTAGTATTTTGGAGATCATTTGAGACTTTTGGAAAAGGGTGAAAGTTGGCTTAGTTCTTTAAACAGAAGTGTTGACCACATGGCTGGTGCTAGGAGTTAAAATTCAAGGGACCAAATTAAGTACATGCTTAACTCAGTTTGTTTTGTGGAGGGGGATGGGAGGGTGTGCCATATAAAAAACACCTTTTGTGATATTGGAAAGTAAAATGCTGTGGAGAACAAGCATGGAATTCCATATCAGGTCTGAGGCAGGATCAAATCTGGGATGGAGAACAATCTGGTAACTCAGAGGAGAATGGGTTTGGAATGAAAGTTGATGAGGGTGGGGAAGAAGGAGGGTCATAGGAAATATTTGAATCAGTCTACCCTTTGCCTTAATTGGATTATGGGAGAATGGTTTATGAATTATTCAGCTGCTGTTTAATCAGAGGTAATTTAGAGTGATCCTAGTTTGGAGTATCTTTGAATGGGTTGTGCAAATCCTCACATTGATTGGACATGGTAAGGAATTAATATTGAACAACTGTCTTTACTGATAGTGAAGTTTTTAACTTTTATTACAAACTTATGCATTATATATTTGTCTTCTCAATTTGGCAGGTGAGAAAACCAAAGCTCAATGGAGGAAATGTATTAGTTATGGCTTTTTTGATTGCAGAATATCAAAACCCAGTTGGAGCTAGGTTAGGCAAAATGTGGAATTAATTGGCTTAAATACCCAAACCACAAAAAGGGCAGGGATAAGGCTAGGTCCCAGAGTTTTCTGGAATAAGGGAAGGTATTGGTGCCAGGCCCCACTCTCCTACTGACTCTTACTCTCCCTTCATTTTTCTGCATATGAACTTCATTCTTTCACATTGGCTCTTGCATTATCACTGGGAACATAGCCCTGGGCAGCTCTTTCTCTTACAGTTTTGCAACCCCACCCAATAGACATAGGTGATAACTCTGATTAGTTTGATATGGACCATGTGCCCATTCCTGGACCAATGAAAGTGGCAGGGGATTGGGTACTAAGTAAGATTGATTGCTTCCACTACAGCCTCAAGTTTGGAGTCAGGAGAGAAAGGGTCCACTTCACTTTCCCATAATAATTTTAATTTAAAAAGGGGAGAAAGACTAGAAAAACAAAACCAATAGTTGATTGCTATGGGTAACTTACCCATGATCTTACAAATCTGTAATGATGGAGCTGGGAATGGAACCAGTTCTGTCTCTGCCTTTGTCTCCAAAACCTTTGCTGTTTCCCTATGTGCCTCCATTGATCTAGCTAATGCCCAACAATATATAACTTGTTTCAGGATAGAGGGTTGGTGGGCATAGAACATTCCATATTATGTTTTTTACCACCAAAAGTGATTTTCCCTCCTTCCAGCTTCTATAAAATTGCATCTACATCAGTCTATAATACCTATCACTTATTACTCCATGTCGTTTATTCACACTGCAGTGAGCGTGGATTGGTGTTGTATCCTTTTTTCTCTCTTTTATTGATTAGAAAGCTCCCAGAAGAAAAGAAGTCCTGTCACACAGTACTTAGAACAGTCCCCTGCTCTCTTTTAGTGTTTCATAAATATTCTGATAGTCTTCCCAAAAGAGGTAGGATAGTGATTTCAAGTAGCCATCGTTTGTTTGCTTTTAGTGACATGTTTGTTGAAGTATGATGTGCACACAGAAAAGTGGACAAATCATAAGTGTACAGCTTGATGTAGTCTCACAAATTGGAAAACACCCATGTGAGCAGCCTATATAAAAAAAAACAAAAACAAAAACAGAGCTAGTACCCCCAAAAGATCCTTTGTGCTGATTGCAATCTCTACTTGCTCTAGGAATAATATAAGATGCTTGTTGTTTTTAACAGTGTCTAACAAAGGTATATCTTTTAAATATGCTATGTAATGATATAAAATCCCTATTCAGTACTCTCGGAATACCACCATCATGTAACCTTTTGATGTTTTGCCTCACAAGAATCTAAAGCTGTGCTACAGGGCAGAATCTAGCAAGGACTAAAAATCTAATAAGGTGTTCAACCAAGAATACTCTTGTTTTTTTGTTTTTTCAATATTCTTTTTATTTTATTATGTTATGTTAATCACCATACATTACATCATTAGTTTTTGATGTAGTGTTCCATGATTCATTGTTTACATATAATACCCAGTGCTCCATTCAATACGTGCCCTCTTTAATACCTGTCACCAGGCTAACCCATCCCCCCACACCCCTCCCCTCTAGAACCCTCAGTTTGTTTCTCAGAGTCCATAGTCTCTCATTGTTCATCTCCCCCTCCGATGTCCCCCCTTCGTTTTTCCCTTCCTACTATCTTTTTTTTTTTTTTTTAACATATAATGTATTATTTGTTTCAGAGGTACAGGTCTGTGATTCCACAGTCTTACACATTTCACAGCGCTCACCATAGCACATACCCTTCCCAATGTCTATCACCCAGCCACTCCATCCCTCCCACCCCCCACCACTCCAGCAACCCTCAGTTTGTTTCCTGAGATTAAGAATTCCTCATATCAGTGAGGTCATATGATACATGTCTTTCTCTGATTAACTTATTTCGCTCAGCATAATACCCTCCAGTTCCATCCACATCATTGCAAATGCAAGATTTGTCTGGGTTTTTTTTGATGGCTGCATAATATTCCATTGTGTGTGTGTATATCTATATATCTATCTATATCTATATCTATCTATATCTATATATATATGCCACATCTTCTTTATCCATTCATCTGTCGATGGACATCTTGGCTCTTTCCATAGTTTAGCTATTGTAGACATTGCCACTATAAACACTGGGGTGCACGTAACCCTTCGGATCACTACATTTGTATCTTTGGGGTAAATACCTAGTGGTGCAATTGCTGGGTCATTGGGTAGCTCTATTTTCAACTTTTTGAGGAACCTCCATACTGTTTTCCAGAGTGGCTACACCAGCTTGCATTCCCACCAACAGTGTAGAAGGGTTCCCCTTTCTCCGCATACTCACCAACATCTGTTATTTCCTGACTTGTTAATTTTAGCCATCCTGACTGGTGTGAGGTGGTATCTCATTGAGGTTTTAATTTGGATTTCCCTGATGCAGAGCGATGTTGAACACCTTTTCATGTGTCTGTTGGCCATTTGGATGTCTTTGGAAAAATGTTTGTTCATGTCTTCTGCCCATTTTTTGATTGGATTATTCTTTGGGTGTTGAGTTTGATAAGTTCTTTATAGATTTTGGGTACTAGCTCTTTATCTGATATGTCATTTGCAAATATCTTCTCCCATTCTGTCGGTTGCCTTCTGGTTTTGTTGACAGTTTCCTTTGCTGTGCAAAAGCTTTTTATCTTGATGAAGTCCCAATAGTTCATTTTTGCCCTTGCTTCCCTTGCCTTTGGCAATGTTTCTAGGAAGAAGTTGCTGTGGCTGAGGTCAAAGAGGTTGCTGCGTGTGTTCTCCTCTAGGATTTTGATGGACCCCTGTCTCACGTTTAGGTCTTTCATCCATTTTGAATCTGTTTTTGTGTGTGGTGTAAGGAAATGGTCCAGTTTCATTCTGCATGTGGCTGTCCAATTTTCCTAACACCATTTGTTGAAGAGACTGTCCTTTTTCCATTGGATATTCTTTCTTGCTTTGTCAAAGATTCATTGACCATAGAGTTGAGGGTCCATTTCTGGGCTCTCTATTCTGTTCCATTGATCTATGTGCCTGTTTTTGTGCCAGTACCATACTGTCTTGATGATGACAGCTTTGTAATAGAGCTAGCAGTCCGGAATTGTGATGCCGCCAGCTTTGCTTTTCTTTTTCAACATTCCTCTGGCTATTCGGGGTCTTTTCTGGTTCCATACAAATTTTAGGATTATTTGTTCCATTTCTTTGAAAAAGGTTGATGGCATTTTGATAGGGATTGCATTAAATGTGTAGATTACTCTAGGTAACATTGACATCTTCACAATATTTGTTCTTCAAATCCATGAGCATGGAACGTTTTTCCATTTCTTTATGTCTTCCTCGATTTCTTTCATGAGTATTTTATAGTTTTCTGAGTACAGATTCTTTGCCTCTTTGGTTAGATTTATTCCTAGGTATCTTATGGTTTTGGGGGCAATTGTAAATGGAATCAACTCCTTAATTTCTCTTTCTTCTGTCTTGTTGTTAGTGTATAGGAATGCCACTGATTCCTGTGCATTGATTTTATATCCTGCCACTTGACTGAATTCCTGTATGAGTTCTAGCAGTTTTGGGGCGGAGTCTTTTGGGTTTTCCACATAAAGTATCATATCATCTGCAAACAGTGAGAGTTTGACTTCTTCTTTGCCAATTCAGATGCCTTTGATTTCTTTTTGTTGTCTGATTGCTGTGGCTAGGACTTCCAATACTATGTTGAATAGCAGTGGTGATAGTGGACATCCCTGCCGCGTTCCTGACCTTAGGGGAAAGCTCTCAGTTTTTCCCCATTGAGAATGACATTTGCTGTTGGTTTTTCATAGATGGCTTTTATGATATTGAGGTATCTACCATCTATCCCTACACTCTGAAGAGTTTTAATCAGGAAAGAATGCTGTACTTTGTCAAATGCTTTTTCTGCATCTATTGAGAGGATCATATGATTCTTGTTCTTTCTTTTATTAACATGTTGTATCACATTGAATGATTTGCAGATGTTGAACCAACCTTGCAGCCCAGGGATAAATCCCACTTGGTTGTGGTGAATAATCCTTGTAATGTACTGTGGGATCCTATTGGCTAGTATTTTGGTGAGAATTTTTGCATCCATGTTCATCAGGAATATTGGTCTGTAATTCTCCTTTTTGATGGGGTCTTTGTCTGGTTTTGGGATCAAGGTAATGCTGGCCTCATAAAATGAGTTTGGAAGTTTTCCTTCCATTTCTATTTTTTGGAACAGTTTCAGAAGAATAGGTATTAATTCTTCTTGAAATGTTTGGTAGAATTCCCCTGGGAAGCCATCTGGCCCTCGGCTTTTGTTTGTTGGCAGATTTTTGATGACTGCTTCAATTTCCTTAGTGGTTATAGGTCTGTTCAGGTTTTCTGTTTCTTCCTGGTTCAGTTTTGGTAGTTGATACATCTCTAGGAATGCATCCATTTCTTCCAGGTTATCTAATTTGCTGGCATAGAGTTGCTCATAATATGTTCTTATAATTGTTTGTATTTCTTTGGTGTTGGTTATGATCTCTCCTCTTTCATTCATGATTTTATTTATTTGAGTCATTTTTCCTTTTCTTTTTTTTATATTACACTTATGTTAAAAATGTACTTTATTTTAAAAGTTAAAAATCTGGAACTCACGATGTAATATATGTTCGCTAATTGAATTTAAAGAAACTAAAAAATAAATGTATATACATCAACATGTCATTAAAATGTCTAATCTTCAGTCTACAGCTTTTAAGAAATTGCAATTTGTAATTTAACAGAGATGTTAAATTCTGCAAAATTGTTATCAGAGTGAAGCATTTCTATTCTCTAATTTTAATTATTATATGTTTCTTTTCTCGATAAGTCTAGCCAGGGGTTTATCAATCTTATTAATTCTTTCAAAGAATCAGCTCCTAGTTTCGTTGATCTGTTCTACTGTTCTTTTGGTTTCTATTTCATTGATTTCTGCTTTGATCTTTACATTTCTCTTCTCCTGCTGAGTTTAGGCTTTATTTGCTCTTCTTTCTCTAGCTCCTTTAGGTGTAGGCTTAGGTTGTGTATTTGAGAGCTTTCTTGTTTCTTTTTTTTTTTTTTTTTAAGATTTTATTCAGTCATTTGACAGAGAGAGACACAGCGAGAGAGGGAACTAAGCAGGGGGAGTGGGAGAGGGAGAAGCAGGCTTCTCGTGGAGAAGGGAGCCCAATGCAGGGCTCGATCCCAGGGCCCTGGGATCATGAACTGAGCCAAAGGCAGACACTTAAAGACGTGAGCCACCCAGGCACCCCCCTTTTGTTTCTTGAGAAAGGCTTGTATTGCTATATCCTTTCCTCTTAGGGCTGCCTTTGCTGTATCCCAAAGATTTTGAACAGTTGTGTTTTCATTTTCATTGGTTTCCATGAATTTTTTAGATTCTTCTTTAATTTTCTGGTTGACCCATTCATTCTTCAGTAGGATGCTCTTTAGCCTCCATGTATTTGAGTTCTTTCCAACTTTCCTTTTGTGATTGAGTTCTATTTTCAAAACATTGTGGTCCAAAAATATTCAGGAAATGATCCCAATCTTTTGGTACCGGTTGAGACCTGATTTATGACCTAGGATGTGATCTATTCTGGAGAATGTTCCATGGGCACTAGAGAAGAATGTGTATTCTGTTGCTTTGGGATGGAATGTTCTGAATATATCTGTGAAGTCCATTCAGTACAGTTGTCATTTAAAGTCTTTATTTCCTTATTGATCTTTTGCTTAGATGATCTGTCCATTTCAGTGACAGGGGTGTTAAAGTCCCCTACTATTATTGTATTGTTGTCGATGTGTTTCTTTGATTTTGTTATTAATTGGCTTATATAATTGGCTGCTCCCATGTTAGGGGCATAGATATTTACAACTGTTAGATCTTCTTGTTGGATAGACCCTTTAAGTAGGATGTAGTGCCCTTCCTCATCTCTTATTATAGTCTTTGGTTTAAAATCTAATTTGTCTGATATAAGGATTGCTACTCCAGCTTTCTTTTGATGTCCGTTAGCATGGTAAATGGTTTTCCACCCCCTCACTTTCAATCTGGAGGTGTCTTTGGGTCTAAAATGAGTCTCTTGCAGACAGCATATTGATCGGTCTTGTTTTTTTATCCAATCTGATACCCTGTGCCTTTTGATTGGAGCATTTAGCCCATTTACATGATAGTGCCATTGTATTGCCTGTAAGGTGACTGTTACTGTATGTTGTCTCTGTCCCTTTCTGGTCTATGTTACTTTTAGGCTCTCTCTTTGCTTAGAGGACCCCTTTCAATATTTCTTGTAGGGCTGTTTTGTGTTAGCAAATTCTTTTAAGTTTTTGTTTGTTCTGGATGGTTTTTATCTCTCCTATTTTCAATGACAGCCTAGCTGGATATAGTATTCTTGGCTGCATATTTTTCTCATTTAGTGCTCTGAATATATCCTGCCAGTCCTTTCTGGCCTGTCAGGTCTCTGTGGATAGGTCTGTTGCCAATCTAATGTTTCTACCATTGTAGGTTACAGATCTCTTCTCCTGAGCTGCTTTCAGGATTTTCTCTTTGTCTCTGAGACTCGTAAGTTTTACTATTAGATGTTTGGGTGTTGACCTATTTTTATTGATTTTGAGGGGGGTTCTCTGTGTGTCCTGGATTTTGATGCCTGTTTCTTTCCCCAAATTAGGGAAGTTCTCTGCTATAATTTGCTCCAATATACCTTCTGCCCCTCTCTCTCTTTCTTTTTCTTCTGGGATCCCAATTATTCTAATGTTGTTTCGTCTTATGGTATCACTTATCTCTTGAATTCTGCCCTTGTGATCCAGTAGTTATTTATCTTTCTTTTTCTCAGCTTCTTTATTCTTCATCATTTGGTCTTCTATATCACTAGTTCTCTCTTCTTCCTCATTTATCCTAGCAGTTAGAGCCTCCATTTTTGATTGCACCTCATTAATAGCCTTTTTGATTTAGACTTGGTTAGATTTTAGTTCTTTTATTTCTCCAGAAAGGCTTTCCCTAGTATCTTCCTTGCTTTTTTCAAGCCCAGCTAGTCTTTATAATCATCATTCTGAACTCTAGTTCTGACATCTTACTAATGTCCATATTGATTAGGTCCCTGGCAGTTGGTACTGCCTCTTATTCTTTTTTTTTTTTTTTTTTTTTTTTTGAGGTGAGTTTTTCTGTCTTATCATTTTGTTCAGAGGAGAATAGATGAATGAAAGAACAAAATGCTAACAGGGTAAAAACTACCCCAGAAAAATATACACTAAGCAAATTAGAAGAGACCTCCTCACGTCTCTGCAAACAGGGCCAAAACAACTCTGCTGGGCGCCCATGTCCCACCCACCGCCCTGCCAAGAATACTCTTATGAAAGGATGCTAACGTGGTACAAATTATCTAGCTCCTGGAATGGGCTTGTACACTGAAAACCAAATAGGTTTTCTGACCTCTTACTGAGATATGTGGTGGCCCAACAGAAAGCAAGGTGTGGCTCTAATGTTTTATCTAATTGGATGAGGGTTTTATCATTTTTTGAGGGAGGAGTTTCATCCTGTGATATTTAATTTTCTTTCTTTTAGCAAATACTTTTTTCCCCCTATAATTTCCTTTTTAAATTTTGTAGTATAGGAAAAGACTGCTTATAGGATCTCTAGTGTTTTTTGTACAAATATAGCATTTGGATCTTCTATCTCCAGCTTTTATTTCTTCAGCAAGTTACCCTGGCAGCACACTTTCTCACACAAGTCCACTTAGAAATTTTTATTCATGTTTTTATGTTATACATGTTTCTCTTGTTATTAAGGTTGGAATTAGAGAATTCTGCTTAATCCATAATTCTAATGCAAATGAAAAGCCAAATATATTCTGATTTCTTTTCCACATTTTATTTTGCCTTTAGATTAGTCTGACTTTCTTTTTTTTTTTTTTAAGATTTTATTTATTTATTTGACAGAGAGAGAGAGAGATAGCAGATAACGAGAGCAGGAACACAAGCAGGGGGAGTGGGAGAGGGAAAAGCAGGCTTCCTGCCAAGCAGGGAGCCCGATGCGGGGCTCAATCCCAGGACCCTGGGATCATGACCCCAGCTAAAGGCAGATGCTTAATGACTAAGCCACCCAGGTGCCCCAAGATTAGTCTGACTTTCAGGTTCTTACTTAATGTTTGCCTGTTACATGACTTTAAATTTTTTTCTGGACTGTTCAATTTTTAAAAAATTAGTTTTATATTTGTTTAGCTCATGCATTTCACCTTATGTAAATTCACTAGTGAGGCCTCCAAATAATGGGAACTATGAACCTTAGAAAATGTAATTCAGATTCTAAAGACTAAAAATTTAGTGCTATACATTGTGTCCTGTTCTTAGTTCAAGAACATGGAAACCTAAAGACATTAGACATGTTTTTTTTGGGTTATTGGTGCAAAGCTTCCTTCCTGTGCAGTGGGTTTTATGCTGTGTTTTTATAAAACATCTTGAATGGAATTCTTTAATTTTTGTATCATATAATCCCCAGGTATGTTCCTAGTTTTCTTGATGAAACTTTCACCTTAACCATTTCTTATTTTCCATTGATCCCACAGTTGTTACTGAGATTTAAAATGCCAAAGGGCTGAAGACAAAGCCGAATGGGAGTCAATAGCATAGTGTTAATATGTTGTGGTGCCACACAGACCTGGGGTCAAGTGTAGGCTCTGCCCTTACTAATTCTGTGGTCTTGGACAGTTTCTGTATCTGTTTAATGGTGATAATAGTAGTGCTTACAATGACCTTTTTTAAAAAAAATGGTTTTATTTATTTATTTGAGACAGAGAGAGACACACATACACAAGTGGAGTGGGGAGGGGCAAAGGGAGAAGCAGACTTCCTGCTGAGCAGGGAGCCCTGCGTTGGGGCTCCATCCCAGAACCCTGAGATCAAGACCTGAGCCAAAGGCAGTGGCTTAACTGATTGAACCACCCAGGTCCCCCAGTATAGTGTCTTGCATCTGTGAATCTAAATTCAAGGGGCTGAGGCATACTTGTGTCAATTTAAGCTCCCCAAGTCTGTATTGATATTTCCAATCCCAATTCAACTATCCATTTTGTCTTCCTCCCTGAGGGCAGCCATGGTCATCTTTTTCTTAGCCCTAATTAACTTTGCCAGAAATGGAACTGAGGTGGCTCCTTGGGTCTGTGATAATTAGTAGGTCTTGGTTATAAACAGTGATGTGCTAGTAAATGTTTAATACTTGACTCTTTGGGGAAAAATATGACTTGTAGCATTTGCTAATTTTGTTGGGGTAAATATTCCCACCATTGTCAATTTTAAGCTATCAACTTCACTGTATTGATTGTGGAGATGGGAAGAAGTGTGCACCGTAGACTCTACTGAGCCACATGTAGCCAGCTATTGTACACCACTGATTATGTATAAATCACTTGGACCTGGACTCCCTCCATGCTTCTCTGGTTCTATAAGCCATGTTCCATGGTCCTGAGGAAGAGTTCATTATAGAGTTTAGATATAGCAACAAAAGACAAGACATTTCTCCTTGGCTGCTTGACCTGAATCTCTATTATTTGCTGTCTTGTGAGGTACATTTTCTAGAGTGGAGAGACAACTGGATAATGAACTGGAAGTCCTAGTCAATAGACTTAAGTCTGTAATTAACCTCTAAATTTAAACTCAGTATATTCTTATCTAGTCTGTTGCATTTTTCAGCCTTTGAGGTGTTACAGTCATGACAACAATATTGGTTAACGACTGCTGCATGACAACTTACCCCAAAATTTAGCAGCTTAAAACAGCATTTACTATCTTACAGTTTCTGTGAGCTGAGAAGGAGGTGTAACTCAGCTGGGTGCCTCTGGTTCAGCACCTGTCTTTAAGCTGCAGTCTGGTGTCAGCCAAGGCTGCAGTCATCTCTGGCCGACCTGGGAGAGAATCTGCTTCCAAGGTTTCTCACATGGCTGTTTGCAGGCCTCTGGTCTCCCCTGGATGTTGACTGCAGATCTCAATTCCTTACCATGTGGGTCTCACCAGAGAGCAGTTCACAACATGATAGCAGGCTTCCTTCAGAACAAGTTAACAAAAGAGTGAGAGAAGCTTCCTAAGATGGAGGCTATAATATTTTTGTAATCCACATTGGACAATGACATCAGATTGCATTTGCCATAGTCTATTGACTACTGAGTCACTAGATTCAGCCAACACTCAGGAGAAAATTACATAAGAGTGCAAAGGAAGCAGGGATCATGGGGCTGTTCTTGGTCCTACAACATCTCTTAATTGTGCCTTAAATTAGTTTTTTTCAGTTTCTGATAGACAGCAGACAAGACCAATAATTCATAAATCTTTTTAATTGCAGGATCTAGAGTAAAAGTAAGGCCTAAAATATCAGCTCTTAGTGTACTAGGAAGGGCAAAATACTGGGGGATATCTGCACTTTCTCTCCATTCTTCCAGAGGAAAGAAGGCTAATTTCTTAAGAAACTGAGAGATCATTAAGACTAGGTTAAAAAACAATTTCCAGGAGGTAATTTCATGAGCAAGTTTTTAGATTTCCATAAATTTAGAACATTCATATAATGCTGGCTATATTCAGTTTTCTGCATAGAATATGCTATTTAAAATGGTATTCTTCTGGATTACCAACTGATTCATATTGCATTCACAGCATAACTCTCCATTGCTAGAGGCTTTAAAAAATAGTGGCAATCATTATTGTCAGTGTTCAAGGGGTAGCACAAGGATTTTCATCCAATACAGAAAGCTTTCTCTAAATATCCTCTTTAGATCTCTGTTCTTAAAGCAGGCAACTGCTAAAAACCTTTAGCATTCACAGAGTCCCATCACCACCTCCATGTCCCATTGACTTTCTCCTCCCCAATTGCATACCATATGCAATATACCATCCCAGAACAGCTGTGTGTGACCCTTGAGAAGGTGGTGTGGTCTCAAGAGGAAACCTTTTCAGGGGGCAGTCTTAGGTGTAAAGAAAATGCTCTGGGAATGCAATATTTATTCTAAGAATCAGCCTAAATTATTCAGTTTAGAAGGTCTGAGTTTTTCTCCAACTTCCTACTTCTGTACACTGTGTCACCACAGCTCAAAAAAAGCAACAATTTTCAAAGTTCAAATAATATAAAGTTATATTTAATATGAACATTTCTTCCCTACTACCTACTATTTTGTATCTGTATGGTTTTTGAGTAAAGAAGCTCAAAACCATTTTGGGCAAAAATGTTGATGTAAATTAAGTAACAGAGTTTACTGAAAAAAAGGAAAGGAGATAAGCATGTATCTTTTGAAATAATTTTTTCTTCATCCTATAGAAAACAGAGTGATAAGAAGAAATAAACAACATGGAAATTATCCAGATCATTTTTTCTTCCTATCTGGGTTTGTGCATTTACAGTAGCTTAGAGACTGGTTAGTAACCAGGCATTCTGGCCCTCAAATTTGAAAGCTATATTTGTATTCTATACTTAGGGAGTGTACACATTTGTTTTTAATTTAGTATGTTTTGCTTCCTCACTTGGTTTTGGCTTGTTTTCCTGCCTACACAGCAGCAGGTTTTTGGGTGATAATAACATCTAAAATAATTCTAGGAAAATGTGCAAATTGGCTGAAGAGCAGCAGGAGCTATGCCCACCCCTCCCATGACTTAGCTTAACTAATCAGGTTGCAGCATCAAAGCTGTTATGTACTTGGTACATAGTTGTTTTTTTGTTTTTGGGGTTTTTTTTTTTTGGTGTATAATTGTGTGGGTGTTTTAACCATGGTAACAGGCATATATAAAAGTTCTGTAGTTTGAGAGGGGTATTGCTACAATCTAGAAGTGCCCACTACCAAGGGTGACCCTATTACAAGAAGATTTAGGAAAAAAGAGTTTTTAAATCACAAAACTTGAGCTTTGAGATATGTGTTCATTACTATTTATATCAGTTAGCATTGTACTCTGTTGAAAGGAGAAGAAAATCCACAAAATGATGGCTTAAATAAGGGATTCTTTTCACCACACAAAGTCCAGAAATCATTCAGTAGGACTTGGATGTCATCAGGGATTCATGCTTCTTCCATCTTCCCAGTCTACCATCCTTTGTGTGTTGATTCTCTCCTCAAAGTCTGAATGGCTTCTGCACCTCCAAACATCAAGTCCATATCCTAACCTGAGCAAAAATGGGAGCAGAAAAAAGACGCAGCTCCTCTATCAGGAGAGAGAAAAACTTATCATGAACTTTGTACCACATTTCCAATTATGTCTCATTGGCTAGAAGTGGGTCACAGGATTACCCGTGGTTACAAGAATAGCTGGGAAACCAATTTTTAGTTGAACAGATTCATATTCTATGAAAATCAGAGTTTTGGTTGGTAAGGGAGAAGGGGAGAATGTATATTTAGTAGATAAGTAGAGAGATTAACAAAATTTTCAGAGAATAATTTTTCTCTCTCATTTGTATACATGCAAATGTATATGCATATACATAAAGTGTATGTGTGTGTGTGTGTGTATTTCCTGAGCATGTTTAAAAGTATGGGCTTTGGTGTCTTACAGAATTGAATTTCAATTCTTTTCTACTACATATTAGATATGTGATATCAGGGAAGTTATTATACTATCTACATTTCCTATTTCTGAGATTACAATAGTACCTGTTTCATAGAGTTTTGTGAGAATAAGAAAGAGAATGCAAAAGAGAATGTAAAATTTCAGTAACATTTATTATTGTTTTTATTATCTTACAGTATTATCCTACTGCTATTATTGTTAACCTCTGAGTTTTCTGAACTGACAAGTATTTGAGAAGCTAGGCAGGGGCTAGGCTAGTGACCTGCCTACATCTCCTAGGAAGGACAGGCAGAGGTGTATGGTTCAGTTGCAAGAACATGAAGATGTGACATGCTCCTGTCAGAGAGAGAGACCAATTAATATATAAATAAATACACAGCTCATGAATGTATCAGTTTGTTTCCCTTTTTTGTTGGCATCTGTAAAGTAGGTCATTGCAAGTGATGGCAAATATGGGGAGGGCACGCTTCTACAATGTGTGGTGAGGCAGGTTGCATGGTTTAAGAGACACTTCCTTCACTATAGGGAAATCCTGCCAATCTACTAGTGAAGAGGAACTAGTCTAGTCTAGTGTTCATCCTGCAATCCCAGTGCTCCCCAACCAAGAATCATTTCTGTAGGCTTGCAGGCTAGTGGTACCAACAAAGTATAGCCTGTGATGGAAGGAGGGGCATTAGTATATCTACCTGGCTACTCACCATATTCAAAGACTACACATGAGGGCTTATACTGCAGATCTCCTGCTGGAATTGCTTGATAAATTTATTCTCATGTGGACTACTGGTTTGGGTATTTCTGTAGCAACTGTGATAGAACAACAAAGAAGTCAGTCTTAAGAAATTAAATTTGAATGCCAAGAAATGTAATATGTAGGCCAAATTCGGTCCAGCCAAGAAGTTCACATGATACCAAGAAGATATTGGCCATGTTTGAGTGTTCTCTACAGCATATTTGATGAGCACCTGATATCAGGTAGGTGTCTTTTTGTCTAGGCTGTATTATCTGGAAACAAGTGAGATAGTCTCACCCCAGGAAGGCTTCTTCATGGATATTCAGCCCAGTGTCCATGAGCACCAGTGCCTAAGATTTAGGGACATATTGAGATGGCCTTAGAAGACCTGTGTATGGGGGTGCCTGGGTGGCTTAGTTAGTTGAGCATCCGACTTTTAATTTCGGCTCAGGTCATGATTGCAGGGTTGTGGGATTAAGTCCCATTTTAGGCTCTGCGCTGGGTGTGGAACCTGATTAAGATACTCTCTCCCTCTGCACCTCCCCCCAAAAAGAAAAAAAGAAGACCTGTGTATGGAAGGGCTTCTTCCTTCTATAGTTTTGTCACTGCCACCCCAAAGAGGTATGTCCACCCATCAACATTAATATAATCCACAGAAATCTTTGATATCTCTAGGACTTCAAATTTCATGACTTCTAGGCCTGTGTTACAGACAAAAGCAATAGACTAGAGGGAGCTCTGAACTCACTCTAGACTCCTTAATCCAATTGAAACAGTATCACAATACATTTTATTTCACAGCCATGACATCATCCTGAAGGCAGTGGACACTGACCAAGATTTTGCACACCATTCTCTGCTTCACATTCCCCATTCATATGAGCCACTTCCATCCTGTTTACATAAGGCATTTATCCCATTTCAGTAGTATAATTCTGACAGATAGGATTTTGATTCCCAGAAAGCACAGGAGGAAGTTTTGTCTCAAGTTGGGTTCCAGTATTTATCCTCCCTGCCACCTCCACACCCTCCTCTGTATTGGTTTGCATTATCAGAATTCTCTGAATCCCGAGTTTGTTTTCTACTTTCTTTTCTTTGTCTCTGAATCTTTACTCTTCTTTCATTCCTCATATTATCCCTGACAGGTTAAAGTATCCCTAAGTTACATGATGAATATGAAATATTGGGTCCTGACATGACAATCAATTTGGTATACACAGAAAATAATTCTGGAAGATAACTGCATTATAACCTTTCTGATATTATGTAGTCATGCTGCGATTGGTCAGCCCTCATTCTTGCTACCACATTGTCATTCTTTATCCTTCTTTTTGTTTTCCTAGTTCCTTTGAGCAATGACAGTCATATTGAAGGTAAAGAATAAAAAAAAGAAAAGAAATGCTAAAAAGGTGACTATCTGTCTGAATGTCAATGACCATTTCCAACCACCAGAGACACAGCCACTCTGACTACATTTGAAATTCCAGACTAGTTTGGCCTCTGGGTGATGAAATTGGAGCTGCCAATTTTTCTGTGCAATAGAGGAGAAATTTTGGAACTAAGACTGCTTTTTCCAGTACACAATGATCTGCTGGGTTTACTGGTCCTATAGCTGGGTTTACTGGAAACTCAGTAAATGGAATAATCCATTTCACTTAACCATGTGGAAGTAAGAGCTTTTATGATTTCAGACTGAGAAGTATTTTAATACAGAGTTAAACTTGATGACAGAAGACAAATTTGATGGCAGAATATTCCATATAGTATGTGTAAACCTAGTAGATTTATAAAATTAGCCTGAAACATAACTAATATATATATTTTTAAATTTTATTATGTTATGTTAGTCACCATACAATACATCATTAGTTTTTTTTTTTAAAGATTTTATTTATTTATTTGAGAGAGAGAGAATGAGAGACAGAGAGCACGAGAGGGAAGAGGGCAGAGGGAGAAGCAGACCCCCTGCCGAGCAGGGAGCCCAATGTGGGACTCGATCCCGGGACTCCAGGATCATGACCTGAGCCGAAGGCAGTCGCTTAACCAACTGAGCCACCCAGGCGCCCACATCATTAGTTTTTGATGTGGTGATCCACGATTCATTGTTTTCATATAACACCCAGTGCTCCATGCAGTACATGCCCTCCTTAATACCCATCACCGGGCTAACCAATCTCTCCTCCCCCCTCCCCTCTAAAACCCTGTTTGTTTCTCAGAGTCCATAGTCTCTCATGGTTCATCTCTCCTTCCGATTCCCCCCCTTCATTTTTCCCTTTCTTCTCCTAATGTCCTCCATGCTATTCTTTATATTCTACAAAAAAGTGAAACCATATGATAATTGACTTTATCTGCTTGACTTATTTCACTTAGCATAATCTCCTCCAGTCCCATCCATGTTGATGTAAAAGTTGGGTATTCATCTTTTCTGATGGCTGAGTAATATTCCATTGTATATATGGACCACATCTTCTTTATCCATTCATCTGTTGAAGGACATCTCGGCTCTTTCCACAGTTTGGCTATTGCAGACGTTGCTACTATGAACATTGGGGTGCATATGGCCCTTCTTTTCACTACATCTGTGTCTTTGGGGTAAATACCTAGTAGTGCAATTACTGGGTCATAGGGTAGCTCTATTTTTAAATTTTGAGGAATCTCCACACTGTTTTCCAAAGTGGCTGTACCAACTTGCATTCCCACCAACAGTGTAAGAGGGTTCCCCTTTCTCCACAACCTCTCCAACATTTGTTGTTTCTTTCCCTGTCCATTTTTGCCATTCTAACTGGTGTAAGGTGGTATCTCAATGTGGTTTTGATTTGAATTTCCCTGATGGCTAATGATGATGAACATTTTTCATGTGTCTGATAGCCATTCGTATGTCTTCTTTGGAGAAGTGTCTGTTCATATCTTCTGCCCATTTTTTGACTTGATTATTTGTTTTTTGGGTGTTGAGTTTGAGAAGCTCTTTATAGATCTTGGATACCAGCCCTTTATCTGAGGTGTCATTTGCAAATATCTTCTCCCATTCTGTGGGTTGCCTCTTTGTTTTGTTGACTGTTTCCTTTGCTGTGCAGAAGCTTTTTATCTTGATGAAGTCCCAAAAGTTCATTTTTGTTTTTGTCTCACTAGCTTTTGGAGATGTATCTTGAAAGAAATTGCTGTGACTGATGTCAAAGAGGTTACTGCCTATGTTCTCCTCTAGGATTTTGATGGATTCCTGTCTCACATTGAGGTCTTTCATCCATTTTGAGTTTATCTTTGTGTATGGTGTTAGAGAATGGTCAAGTTTCATTCTTCTGCATGTGGCTGTCCAATTTTCCTAGCACCATTTATTGAAGAGGCTGTCTTTTTTCCATTGAATGTTTTTTCCTGCTGTGTTAAAGATTATTTGACCATAGAGTTGAGGGTCCATATCTGGGTTCTCCATTCCATTTGTCTATATGTCTGTTTTTGTGCCAGTACCATGCTGTCTTGGTGATCACAGCTTTGTAATATAGCTTGAAATTGGGCAACGTGATGCCCCCAGCTTTGTAACTCTACACCTTAAAGAACTAGAGAAAAAGCAACAAACGATGCCTCAGCCACACATTAGAAGAGAAATAATTAAAATTAGAGCAGAGATCAATGAATTAGAAACCAGAAACTCAGTAGATCAGATCAACGAAACTAGAAGTTGGTTCTTTGAAAGAATTAATAAGATTGATAAACCACTGGCCAAACTTATCCAAAAGAAAAGAGAAAGGACCCAAATTAATAAAATTATGAAGGAAAGGGGAGAGATCACGACTAACACCAAGGAAATAGAAACAATTCTTAGAAATTATTATCAACAACTATATGCCAATAAACTGAGCAATCTGGATGAAATGAGGCCTTCCTGGAAACCTATAAGCTGCCAAGTCTGAAACAGGAAGAAATTGACAACCTGAATAGGCCAATAACCAGTAATGAGATTGAAGCAGTGATCAAAAACCTCCCAAAAAACAAGAATCCAGGGCCTGATGGATTCCCTGGCGAATTCTACCAAACATTCAAAAAAAAAAAAAAATACCTATTCTACTGAAGCTGTTTCAAAAAATAGTATGTGTAAATCTAGTAGAAAGATTTATAAATTTAGCCTGAAACATAACTAATATTTTTTAAGTACCAGTTCAATTTATTTCATCAGGAGTATTTTAATAATAAAGGGCCTTAGAAATTAGGGCTATCACAGGAAATAATGAGAATTGATGATGTTGGCTGAAAGCCACATTCTTCAGTAAAACTGATCTTATGTCCATTCATTTATTCAGTTATTACTGTATAACCATTTGTTTGCACAGTCATTAAAACCTAAATCCTATTAAACACTGGAGTCTAATGTGGTAAAACTTTGGATAAAAGAAAGTATCTGCATGGAAGTATCCATGCCAAAATAAAAGTATAAAGGAAAAACAGAAAGAATGAGTATCTTTGAGGGTTTCCATTGTTATTACCTTTAACTGGCATGAAAGCTACAGGTTAATAAGACCTTTTCCACTTAATTTGGGTTGGCTACCACTAATTGAATGAGTGTGTGTGTGCGTGTGTGTGTGTGTGTGCGTGTGCGTGCATGTGTTTGTGTGCATGAATGAATGCAGGGCATAATAAAATGTTTGATCAGCCATTGAAAATCATATAATCACCATTGATGTTGTCTTGAGCATTCCTATTGGATATTTAAAAGTAGAAACAATACCATTATATTTGCTATTACTTCCTTTTAATTTGATTGAGGTTGTCAGGGAATTGTTCTTCCTGATAATAATCTCCAATGGATGATGTCTAGGAAGATGGCTGAGTTAGGAAAAACCAATAGGCTTTCCCTTCTAATTTCTCAAGAAAAGGTATAGGAGATTATTTAATCTAGAAGAAAAGATTTCACTTGACAATTAAAATAAAAATATTAAAAAATATTGAAAATTAAAGAAGGGATTTCTATATACTCCATACTGAAGGTGCAGGATTAAAAACATTTGTAATACACTAAATTCTACTCCCAAAACCAATATTAAACTATATGTTAACTAACTAGAATTTAAATAAAAATTTAAAAAAGAAAAAAGTATTTACCACATTTGAAATTAAAATTGAGAAAAAAAATTCTGTAATAGCTAGGTTGATCTAATTCCTAACTTCGTATCATCTGACTGAAATGTAAGTATGAGAAGATTGCTCCTGATCCAAGCTGAAGACCTTACTTGACCTTTTGCTAATCTGATGTCCCCTTCTATTGTGGGTTGAACTGTATAAAAGGATGTTGTGACATTGACCACCACTCAGCACCTGTGAATGTGACCTTTGCAGATATGAATAGGCTCTTTGCAGATGATCAAGTTAATATAAGGTCAGTAGGGTGGACCCTAATCCAATATGAATGATGTCCTTATAAAAAGGGGAAGTTTGGACACAGAGACAGATACACACACAGGGATAACGCCAAAGGAACATGAAGGCAAAGATCAAAGTGATGCACCTACAAGCCAAGAAAAAACAAAGATTGGAAGGCCAAAGACCTCAGTGGCTCCATGGTGCTCACTGCTCTGGGCAAGAGTAGAGGGGAGGCCTTTCAAACCTCTAAGTCCCAAACTTGAGTGTATGAAACCAGTGTGGTATGATGGAATGGGATAAATCATTCCAATGTCTAGGCTACATATAAAATCCAGAAGTAGTGGGGCACCTGGGTGGCTCAGTTGGTTAAGCGACTGCCTTCGGCTCAGGTCATGATCCTGGAGTCCTGGGATCGAGTCCCACATCGGGCTCCCTGCTCAGCAGGGAGTCTGCTTCTCCCTCTGACCCTCCCCCTCTCATGCTCTCTGTCTCCCATTCTCTCTCTCAGATAAATAAATAAAACCTTTAAAAAAAATAAAAATAAAAAAAATAAAATAAAATCCAGAAGTAGTTAGGACTTAAGAGGTGACTTCCAATACTGAGAGTGCTTATCCTTCAGTGACACACCCATGGAATTAAATTTAATTGAATTAAATTAAGAATATGACCCTTATAATGGTGTATGAAAGATGTATAAAAAAGAAGGAAAAGAACTTTTTAAAAATTTTTCCCATTTCCTTTTCTAATTTGTAGTGTAGAACTTTTGACTTAGGCCAGATCATTGATTTTCCCCCAAATTTCCCAAGATTATTTTCTTAATACTCAGGTAACAATAGTTGAAATGGATTTTGCATAGAATTTTAGAAGGTAGTAGTTATCTATTTTTCAGTGATAAAAGAGAATGAGAGCTGTGGAAGGAAAATGTAGGATTGTGCTAACCAGTTCACATCATCTCTGAAAAAAACAGACAGCAGTGTAATGGTGCAGAAAGTCAGGCTGGTGGAATAGAATGTGGTAGAACCTAAGAGAGTAATTAAAAGATGAATATGAGAGAAAACAGAAGCTCCTGAATGAAAAGTCAGAATAAAAGAACATGTTGATAATCATGGCATACTTGAAAAAGAAATAAAAATGTTAAAAAATAACAAGTAGCAGTGTCTCACTCTATCCTAGGTAAATTTAAAACAGCAAAAACACTCTACAAGGCATACTCCAGCTATTTCATATTTCCATAGCATAACATTTTCCCTTCCCATCTAAAAACTAAAGATAATTATCAAAGGAATCAAAATTTGGATAGCTTCTACTTATGTATTATACTATCAAAATCAGGGTAATAGAGTAGTATATGAAATATTCTCAGAGGAAAGAATGTGATGCGGGAATGCTATGCCTGGCTGAGGCGCTATATGTGAAGTATATAGTCCAGCACACTTCAGAAAATTTGTCTTCCAAAAATCTTATCTTTAATCTTACCTATCAGCATTAAAGAATGATTTTCAGATTTTCAATGATTAACTAAACAGAAAAAGAAAATTACTGAATTTAGAACTTTGTAGGAAATACATATAAAGAATATTGAAATCAGTTACTCACTTTAGACACAGGTGAATAATCCCATGAATTACATTGTAAATAAGAGTGGAATAATTATTTCTAACTATACTAAAAGTATAAAAGGAAAAAGAACATGATCATACATAACTGAGGAAAAAGAAAACATCTATCATAGCTAGCTTGATCTGATTCCTAACTTGGTATCATCTGAAAATAGGAAAACAAACAAAAAAAAGAAAATGTACTTCTCTAGAAAAGCATAAAACAGATGTAACAAATAATATAAACACTTCCTATTTGTACATATAACACTCAGAATCTTAGATTTTTTTAAGAGGCCCAGTGATTTCTAGCTCTTGCGATATGTACTGAAACAAATAGACCAAAAAGTATAACAAGGTAGCAAAAATAGAGAGTAAAATGAAAAGATATTGGGGCACCTAGGTGGCTCAGTCAGTTGGGTGTCTGCCTTCGGCTCAGGTCATGATCCTGGGGTCCTGGATCGAGCCCTGCGTTGGGCTCTCTGCTCAGCTGGGAGCCTGCTTCTCTCTCTTGCTCTGTTCCTCCCCTCTGCTCACATGCTCTCTCTCTCTTCCAGTCTCTCTCTCATATAAATAAATAAATAAATAAATAATAAATATTAAAAAGCTATAAGTGAAATAGAATCATGACAATATGACAAAAGGTATAAATGTTTCAAATACTATTAATGCACTAATATATGCACTAATAATACACTAATATATTCACAAATAACAAAAATTGTGTGAAATACACAGAAAAGAAAGATTTTAACTTACCTTAATTAATCTACTAAAGATCTAATAGAAAAAATTAAATACATGGAAAGTATTACATTTAACAAAGTAAATGGTATGTTACACAGCTCATTTTGCAAACTAGAAGCTTCTGAAAGCTTCTATAGAGCAAATGATCTTAGGTTCCTACCCTGATAAAATATCAGTGGGAAAAAAAACCCACACTAGAATTCATGGAAATACTTGAGAAAGTAACTAGAAAGGTTTTGTATAACTATATGTGTAAGTATACACACAGATATATATGTATACATATATATACACACATACAAATCGAGTTTCACTAACAATGCAAACTAGATACCTTTCAAATTCATGACAGAAAATGTGAATTTTATTATTTATAGATCACCTTGCTCTGATAAGCTTTTAAAGTTTTTTTTTTTTTAACAAATATGTAAAGTGGTGCAAAAAACCATAAAATTCAGTTAGGTAAAAAATGGGTATTTAAAAAAGTTTACTGTATAGAATTTTCTAAAATTATTAAACCATATTGACATATTTTTTTAAAGATTTTATGTATTAGAGAGAGAGAGAGCAGCATGAGTGCAGGGAGAGATGGAGGGAGAGGGAGAAGCAGACTCCCTGCTAAGCAGGGAGCCTGATCCAGGGCTCAATCCCAGGACCCTGGGAACATAATCTGAGCTGAAGGCAGATGCTTAACTGACTGAGCCATCCAAGTGCCCCCCACACTGATGTATTTTAAACAAGATTTGAATAAAGAGAAAGAGATAGTTAATCCCTAGAAGAATCTCTCCTCTTTTTTTTTTTAAGTGCAGTTTTTTTTTACTTAAATTCAATTAGCCAACATATAATGCATCATTAGTTTCAGATGTAGTGTTCAATAATTCATCAGCTGCATTTAACACCCAGTACTCATCACATCACATGCCCTCCTTAAACTCCTCGTTTGATCTTTTACAACTTAAAAAAATTTAAACATATATATATTTAAAATATATTTAAATAAAAACTTTATATATTTTAAGCTTTTTTAAAAAAGATTTTATTTATTCATTTACTTATTTAGAGCGCACATGTGAGTGGGGGAGGGGCAGAGGGAGAGAGAGCGATTCCCAAGCAGATTCTCTGCTGGGGCTTGATCCCATGACTCTGAGATCATGACCTGAGCTGAAATCAAGAGTTGGATGCTCACTTGACTGAGCCACCTAGGCACCCCTATATTTAAGTTTTTATATAAATTCCAGTTAGTTAACATACAGTAGAATATATATATATTTTTTTCTTTTTCTTTTTTAATTTTATTTTATTATGTTTTGTTAGTCACCATACATCACTAGTTTTTGTTGTAGTGATCCACGCTTCATAGAATATAAATATATTTTAAACCATATGCAGTTTTAAGAATCCAGAAAAGTGGGGAGAATGATTAACATGTATAAGTACAAAGCCAACATTTGTATTTTGTGAAGTATAGACATTCATTTTAAATTGAAGTACAAAATAATAATGGTGCCCACTATCACCTTTCCTATTTACTAATGTAATTCGAATCACACTAAAGGACAGAAAAAATGAATGCGATCTTCTGAAAATCAGAAGCAACTAATTAATTGTCTTTTAATAGGTGATTAGATAAACAAACTCTGGTATATCCATGCAATGGAATATCATCAGCAATAAAATGGAATGAACTATCATGCCCTAAAAGGCATGGAGGAATCTTAAATACCTATCGCAAAATGAAAGAAACCAATCTGAAACAACTACATACTATATGATTTCAACTATATGATATTCTGGAAAAGGCAAAACTAGAGATAATAAAATGATCAGTGGTTGTCAGGAGTTGCAGGAGAGAGAGGGAGGGAGAAAGGAATAGCTGGAGCACAGAAGATTTTTCAGGTAGTGAAACTATTCTGTATAATATTGTAACGATGGATACATGACATTATGCATTTGTCAAAACCTATAGAACACAGAGTGAACCCTAATGTAAACTGTGGACTTTAGTTAGTAATATTATATCAGTACTGGTTCATTAATTTTACCAAATGTATCACACTAATAAAAAATAACAATAGGGGAAACTGGGTGGGGCGGATAGAGGGAGAAGGAGTATTTGGGAACTCCATGTGCTTTCTGCTCAACTTTTCTATAAACATAAAACTGCTCTAAAAAATTAAGTCCATTAATTAAAACAAAACATAAAAGGAATTACAAATTTAGGAAAAGTATAACTGATATGCAATTACTTACAAATAAGTATTTCTAAATTTTTCATTTATTTTTGGTATTATTTTATATGGTGCTATAATTTTCTGCATAATTTTAATATCTTCAATTAGATTTATTTTTGCAAATTTTGTTGCCTTATCTGTTCTCCTTTTTCTAGTTTGGAGCTGGTTAAACATTTAAATATTTAGGATTACTATTATATTTTATCCAGGTTTTCTAAATGTTTGAGGCACTATAGTCAATTTTCCACAGTAACTCAATGCATCATATTAATTTTAAGTGCCCCAAGTTTTTTAAAAGTACATTTTATGGTATTTCCATAAAAATCTCAAAAGGAGTTTTAAAAATTCAGTAAAAACTTCTAAATCACTTGAGAAATGAATATGTAAAAAAATCAAGACAAGTGTATTAAAGAGCAGCACCAGAGTGATAAATACCTACTAGATATTAAAATCCATAATGGAGCAATAATGCTTAAGGCATTTTGATATTGGTAGAAAAATAAAAATACAAAATAATGGGGTAGCACAAGTATGTATAAATATACCTCACAAAGGTGAGTAAATTTATTTAATAAAAGGGTAGGGATGTAAGCTGTGGACTTTGGGTGATTATGATATGTTATTGGAGGTTTATCAAGTGTAATAAATGTACCATGTAGTGGGGGAATGTTGATAATGTGGGAGGCTGTGCATGTGTGGGGGCAGGGGATATATTGGGAATCTCTGCACCTTCCTCCCAATTTTGCTGTGAATCTAAAACTATTCTAAAATAATAGCCTTTAAAATTAAAAAATGTTTTAAGTGGGTAGTGAAGAAAATTTATTAAATATGTCACATTGAAGTTATTGGTTAGCACTTTGAAATATAAAAATGTCACTTTATACTAATCACTAAAATATCCTCCATTTGAATGAGGGCAATGATTTTCATGGTGGTGGGGTTCGGGGAGTGGGTGGTGAGGTGTGGGGTGTTCTTTGCAGAATCATGCTGCCTTCTTTCCTGGGTGAAAGAAAAAGCAGTTGCTTACAGCTATAATGAGAGTGGGAATTGTAATTTATCTGTTTCTGCTTGTGTCCTGAAGAAGAATGAAATGTCTAGAAACACCAAATAAGAGGGTTAAATATAAAACATCAAATTAGAGAAGTGGCAGAAAATAGAATAATTTATCTCACTTATAGAGGAATGATAACATTTTCAACTTCTAAGTAACAATGAGAAAAATGAAAATAAGTTTATATAAAACAGTTTAAAATATATTTACGATGAAAAAATCATAAAGAAATAAAGTATATCATAAAATATTTACATCAGGCATGACACAATTTAATATCTATAAAATATTGAGGATGCACACAAAATTATGAGCAAAATATCAAGACCACAAAAAATAAGCAAGCACATGACATACGCTGACAATATAAAAAAGGAAATACAATTGGAAAACATTAATATGAGAAATAGTTCATACTATCTACTGATAAAAATGTAAAATAGAACATTAACTAAGCAAATTATTAAAAAAGTTATAACACCCTGTGTTGATAACACTGGGGTGGAATTGGTATGTGTATTTAAGTTGGTACACTTTGAACTAAAAGAAAAGTAACTGGGTTGACAATAGGTATTCTCTACATTTCAAAAATATGACTTTTATGAGAGTTTATTATTGAAAAATAAATTTGTAAGTGGATAATAAATAAATAAATAAATTATTTTGTATCCAGTTGAGAGAGTGGGTTATAGCCTCATGTGAAGTCTATGTTAACCTGTATAAAGCTTCTACATAGCAAATGGTATGATTAAACAGAGACTATATCAAAATAGGGTAGTCAAAATGGCATATAAAAGTATTGGTTTATATTTAGCATTTTTGCATCTTTATAGCTGTGTATGTTTGGGTGAATTAATTTCTCTGAAAATAAGGACAAGGGTTGGCTCTATTATTATAGTAACCAGGGTAATGATCACAGTTACTGGCAGCAAATCCTAAAATCTGATGCCTCTTAGTTTATGGTTGGAATTGTCTCTCCGATCACCTGAGATTAAATCTTAAGGTTGATCCTCCACCTGTGAGGATAGATAGTTGTGTTATAATCACCCACCACCCCTGCTTCCTGACTATTCTATTGGCCTAAATTAGAATTCCTAGGGGATAACTTTTCCCATTAACTGACAAGGGGTTCATGAGTTTGCTGCTGAATTTTAAAGACCTTGGTGGATATTTTAAGATTTTTAGTAGAGAGTGAGTAGAACAAAAGCTTTATCTCTAAGTTACCAAAGGTTTAAATCACAAGTAGAAGCTAATCAAAGATCTTTCTTTTTCTCATGTGGCTTTCCATAGGCGACTCTGTATATTTAGAAAAACTTGAGCAATCACTGAGGGTCTGAAGAAGTTTCTTGTCTGAAATGTATCATATATTTTTAATTCTGAAAATTTATAAAAGCTATTTCTTGGACAATTGGGAGTGACATCTCTTTTTAGCGAGTTATGAAATGCTTTCTGTATTCTTTGCTTTCACCTCAGGTTAGACTACTCTCATGATTTTCTTTGTTGTTAGTAACTTGGAAGATGAGTTGTCCATTATGACTGGCTAAAAATCATTTGGAAGAGAACCCTCATCTAAACAACTTCTGCTACACGACTTTTTCTGTTATTTGCTAATGGAGTAAGAGATACTTCTAAGGTGATTAACTGGAAGCCTTAGGAAATGAGGATGAGTGACTTTAACGGGTTTCAGCAGAGCTACAGTTCTAGAAGATGTCTATACTCCAAGCTTCATATATGTTTGCAAATTCTATTGCCCTTCTCTTTGAAATAAAATGATGGAAGATGGCTTTGTAACTATAGGTTGTTTGTTTTTTTTTTAAGATTTTTTTTTTTTTTTTTTTTTTTTGACAGAGAGAGAGACACAGCGAGAGAAGGAACACAAGCAGGGGGAGTGGGAGAGGGAGAAACAGGCTTCCCGCGGAGCAGGGAGCCCGACGCGGGGCTCGATCCCAGGACCCTGGGATCATGACCTGAGCCGAAGGTAGACGCTTAATGACTGAGCCACCCAGGCGCCCCGTATAGGTTGCTTCTTCCTCTCCCTAAACATTGTTGGTGACTTTTCTCCAATAAAAATCGTTTCAACATATAACAATAATAAAAACCTTTTCAACAAATCTATACCTCTTTCCATAGAGTGATGGTGATACTCATCCATTACAAACAATTAAATCTCTGATCTTAATGAAAAAATTTAATGAAATGATTTTATATGCCAAGGGATATCACAGTGCCACATGGAAACATATTCCTGTACATAAATATCTATGGGCACTTGGTTGGGAATATTTGTAGAATAATTTTCTAGAAATGGAAACCCCCACCAAATTGTATATACACTTTAGAATTGGACAGATGTTGCAAAATTGCCTTTAAGGGATGATATTAATGTAACATACCATCAATTAATGTTTTCTTGGCCACATATACCATTTATCCTTCCCTTTTCTCAATTTTTCCATAGGTAACTGATCCTTTATTTTTATTTATTTATTTTTTAAAGATTTTATTTATTTATTTGAGACAGAGAGAATGAGAGACAGAGAGCACGAGAGGGAAGAGAGTCAGAGGGAGAAGCAGACCCCCCGCCGAGCAGGGAGCCCTATGCGGGACTCGATCCCGGGACTCCAGGATCATGACCTGAGCCGAAGGCAGTCGCTTAACCAACTGAGCCACCCAGGCGCCCATACTAATAGCTTCTTTTTTTATTTAAAGATTTTATTTATTTATTTGAGAGAGAGATTGAGAGACAGAGAGCACGAGAGGCTGATCCTTTATTTTAATTAATATTTCTAGTTTTTTTGTATACAAAGAAATTAGCACTTCGTCGTTGATTACATATATTTTCTCCAGACTGTTCACTTTGTTTATAGCCTTTTTTTCTGGTACAAAGTTTTCATTTTTGTGTTGTCAGATTTACCAACCTTTTTAATTTATCTTTCCAATCTTTTTAACTTTATAGTACTAGGTTTTGCATTCTATACTCCAAGCTTCGTATATGAATTGGAAAGGAATTCTGTACTCAGAGCTTTTTACAGAGTGTTTGTACATGTGCTTATTCTTCTGGTGTAGCACACTTCAGGCATTATTGTGTTTCTTCATGTTTTTCTTACAACATTATGTGTGGATTATTCCTTTTGGACAAATGAGTCTGAGATATTGGGACAGCTAACAACTACAAAACTTAGACCTCTCCTCTTAGACACAAATTTAAAAGGATGGTGTCAAGAGAAGCTATATATATATTTTTTTTTAAGATTTTTTTTTTTTTTTTTGACAGAGAGAGACACAGCAAGAGAGGGAACACAAGCAGCGGGAGTGGGAGAGGGAGAAGCAGGCTTCCCGCTGAGCAGGGAGCCCGATGCGGGGCTCGATCCCAGGACCCTGGGATCATGACCTGAGCCGAAGGCAGACGCTTAACGACTGAGCCACCCGGCGCCCAAAGAGAAGCTATATTTTTAGCATTCATCTGAGCATTAGGACTTTTCCTATAGAACAAATACTTAGGAATACCTGTATAAGAATTATATTAAGGATCTCAGAATGACATCAATATTATATGTTTTCCATATTGAGTGAGGTGGCACTATGATTTCACAGGACATTTTGTGAACTATGAGTCAGCTGTATCCATGATATCAAGAGTCCCAAGGAAGCTTAATAATGAATGAACTTGTCCAAGTGACCCTCAGATACATTCAGGTTTCCTGTCCACATTTGCTGAAATCTTACCGATTTTCTTTTGTGTTTTTTTTTAATTTAAAATCATTTAATTAACATATAGTGTATTAATAGTTTCAGAGGTAGAGTTCAGCAATTAATCAGTTACATATAACACCCAGTGCTCATTACATCATGTGCTCCCCTTAATGCCCATCACCCAGTTATCCCATCCCCCCATTCACTTTCCCTCCGGCAACCCTCAGTTTGTTTCCTATAGTTAAGAGTCTCTTATGGTTTGTCTCCCTCTCTGATTTTGTCTTATTTTATTTTTCTTTCCCTTCCCCTATGTTCATTTGCTTTGTTTCTTAAATTCTGCATATGAATGAAATCATATGATATTTGTCTTTCTCTGACTGACTTATTTCACTTAAGGTAATACCCTCTAGTTCCATCCATGTTGTTGCAAATGGCAAGATTTCATTTTTTTTATGGCTGAGTAATATTCCATTATATATATATATAACACTTCTTCTTTATCCATTCATCTGTCAATGGGCATCTAGGCTTTTTCCATAGTTTGGCTATTGTGGACATTGCTGCTATGAACACTGGGGTGTAAGTGCCCCTTCAAATCACTGCATTTGTATCTTTGGGGTAAATACCTAGTAGTGCAATTGCTGGGTCATAGGGTAGCTCTATTTTTAACTTTTTGAGTAACCTCCATACTGTTTTCCAGAGTGGCTGTACCAGTTTGCATTCCCACCAACACCACATCCTCACCAACATCTGTCATTTCCTGACTTGTTAATTAAGGCTATTCTGACTGGTGTGAGGTGGTATCTCATTGTGGTTTTGATTTGTATTTCCCTGATGCTGAGTGATGTTGAGCATTTTTTCATGTGTCTATTGGCCATTTGTATGTCTTCTTTGGAGAAATGTTTGTTCATGTCTTCTGCCCATTTCTTGATTGGATTATTTTTTCCTTGGGTGTTGAGTTTGATAAGTTCTTTATAGATTTTGGATACTAACCCTTTATCTGATAAGATACTTGCAAATAGCTTCTCCCATTCTGTAGGTTGTCTTTCGGTTTTGTTGACTGTTTCCTTTGCTGTGCAAAAGCTTTTATCTCAATGAAGTCCCAATAGTTCATTTTTGCTTTTGTTCCCCTTGCCTTTGAAGATGTATCTAGCAACAAGTTGCTGCGGCTGAGGTTCAAAGAGGTTGCTGCCTGTGTTCTCCTCTGGTATTTTGATGGATTTCTGTCTCACATTTAGGTCTTTCATCCATTTTGAATCTTTTTTTGTGTGTATGGTGTAAGGAAATGGTCCAGTTTCATTCTTCTGCATGTGGCTGTCCACATGCAGCAGAAAAAAATGTGACCTTTTTTTTTTTTTTTTTAAAGATTTTATTTATTCATTTGACAGAGAGAGACACAGGAGAGAGGGAACACAAGCAAGGGGAGTGGGAGAGGGAGAAGCAGGCTTCCCGTCAAGCAGGGAGCCCAATGCAGGACTCGATCCCAGGACCCTGGGATCATGACCTGAGCTGAAGGCAGATGCTTAACGACTGAGCCACCCAGGCACCCTCCCAGCACCATTTGTTAAAGAGACTGTCTTTTATCCACTGGATATTCTTTCCTGCTTTGTCAAAGATTAGTTGACCATAGAGTTGAGGGTCCATTTCTGGGTTCTCTATTCTGTTCCATTGATCTATGTGTCTGTTTTTGTGCCAGTACCATATTGTCTTGATGATTACAGTTTTGTAATACAGCTTGAAGTCCCAAATTGTGATGCCACCAGCTTTGGTTTTCTTTTTTAACATTCCTTTGCCTGTGCGTTTTTTTTTTTTTTTTTTTTTTAATTTATTTGAGTATACGTGACACACAATGTTACATTAGTTTCAGGTGTACAACATAGTGATTCAACTTCTCCAAGTCCTAATGTGGCTTTTTCCCCCCAAGTTTGCTAATTAATGAATAAAATTTTAAATAAAAAAATGTGTAGCTACCATCTGTCACCATTCAATGCTATTACAATATCATTGATTATATTTCCTATACTGTGCCTTTTATTCCCATGACTTATTCGTTTCATAACTGGAAGCCTGTGTCTCCTTCTCCTTTTCACCCATTAGCCCATCTTTCTATCACCCCTTCCCTCTGGCAACCATTAGTTTGTTTCCTATATTTATGGATCTAATTCTGCTTTTTGTTTGTCTGTTTATTCATTTGTTTTGGTGTTTAGGTTTCACATATGAGTGAAATCATATGGTATTTGTCTTTCTCAGTCTTATTTCACTTAGCTTAATACCTTATCGGTCCATCCATGTTGTTACAAAGGGCAAAATCTCATCCTTTTTGTTGCTGTGTAATATTCCATTATATAGATGGATGATAGGTAGGTAGATAGATGATAGATAGATAGATAGATGATAGATAGATAGATAGATAGATAGATAGATAGATAGATAGATAGATA
>NW_023270268.1:22777705-22847224 GCF_011800145.1 Mirounga leonina
ATAGATAGATAGATAGATAGATAGATAGATAGATAGATAGATAGATACACACATACACATTACATCTTCCTTATCCATTTATCTATCGATAGACAGTTGTGTTACTTCCCTGTCTTGGCTATTATAAATAATGTTGCTATAAACAGAGGGGTACATACATCTTTTCAATTCACTGTTTTTGTTTTCTTTGGGTAAATTACCCAGTAGTGGAATTATTGGATCATAGGGTATTTCTATTTTTAATTTTTTGAAGAATCTCCATACTATCTTCCACAGTGGCTGTACCAATTTGCATTCCCAACAGCATATGAGAGGTCCCTTTTCTCCACATTCTTGTCCACACTTGTTTTTTCTTGTCTTCTTGATTTTAGCCATTCTGACAGGTGTGAGGTGATATCTCATTGCATTTTTGGTTTGCATTTCCCTGATGATGAATGATGCTGAGCATCTTTTTATGCATCTGTTGGCCATCTGTATGTCTTCTTGGGAGAAATGTCTATTCAGTACTCTGCCCATTTTTTTAATCAGAGTGTTTCGTTTTTTTTGGTGTTGAGTTGTATATGTTTCTTATATTTTGGATACTAACCCCTTATTGTATATATCATTTGCACATAACTTTTCCCATTCAGTAGGTTGCCCTTTTGTTTTGTTGATGGTTTTCTTTGCTGTGCAGAAGCTTTTTATTTCAATATAGTCCCAATAGCTTATATTTGCTTTTGTTTCCCAAAAGTCTTGACAATTTCCAAAGCCAGATTTGAAGGTGGCTTTTTCCAGAAGCATTCTTTGATTCTTTGGTTTGATATGATCTTTTCCTCTTCTGTTTTTCCATCACGTAGCCTCTCATGTTATGTCTCTGTCTCTTCTGCCCTGTATTCTAGCATCTGTTTCCTTTCTTTGATTATAAGTGACTTGAGCTCAGATCTCCTTGAGGTCTTGTTTATAATTCTCACTCATTAAATCATTTTATGAGTGAATGGAATTTTAAAAGTTCTAGATGTTTGGGATTTTATAAAAGTATTTATTCTCTCCCAGTTCTGGAAGCCACTAGTCCAGTATCACTGGGCCCAAATCAAACTGGGCTCTTTCTGGAAGTTCTAGGGGAGAGTACATTACTTACCTCTTCCAGCTTATGTGGCTACCAGCATTCCTTGCCTTGTGATTCCATTAATTCAATCTTTGTCTTCACATTACTTTCTGTGTGTGTGCAGTCTCCCTTTGCCTCTCTTGTATAAGAACTCTGATGATAGTATTTTAGATCCTGCCTGAATAGTCCAGGACAAGATCCTTAACTTAATCATATCTGCAAAGACCCTTTTTCCAATTACAGGTTCTAGGGATTAGGACTTGACAGCTTTGGGATATCATCCATCTTACTACAGGTATATAGCATTTGATCCAAAGAAATATAACATTTTTTAATGTTGAGTCTGTTTCTCTATTTGAAAGTGAAGGGCAGGGTAAAAGGCAGTGTCAGAGTTGACAATGGTTTGGTAGTAAGGGATGAAGAATATATATTTATTGAATATATTTTACATTCAATACAATGTTACATTTTAAGCATTCTAATTAGTTTTGATAAATTTATACATTCGTATAATCACACCTACAATCAATGTACAGAACATTTTTTATTACCCCCACACAGGCCCCTTGTGTTCATTCCATTATGATCTACTTTTCATCCCCTGTTGATGAACATTTGAATTTGTTTCCAGTTTGAAACTATCATGAGTAAACCTGCTGTGAACTTTTATGTATGTCTTTGTGTAGATATACACTTGCTTGCTTCTGTTTTCTTTCTTATATGTTTTCTTATATGCTTGTTTTGTTTTGTTTTTCTTTTTCATAGTCCATCTGCCTATTTTATTTTCCACAGCTTCATAAAGCCATGCCTTAAAATAAACAGATATGGACAAACTTAGCAATAAATGTGATGACAAGTGTTTGTGGGACATCCTGTCTTTCCTGTTTCTTTTTTTTTTAATTTTTTTAATTTTTTTATTCTTATGTTAATCCCCATACATTACATCATTAGTTTTAGATGAAGTGTTCCATAATTCATTGTTTGTGCATAACACCCAGTGCTCCATGCAGAATGTGCCCTCCTCAATACCCACCACCAGGCTAACCCATCCTCCCACCCTCCTCCCCTCTAGAACCCTCAGTTTGTTTTTCAGAGTCCATCGTCTCTCATGGTTCGTCTACCCCTCTGATTTCCCCCACTTCATTCTTCCCCTCCTGCTACCTTCTTCTTCTTCTTCTTTTTCCTTAAAACTAACCAAGCAGACAGCAGTTCCACTGAGAGAACAAGATAAATTGGAAGGGATGTGAGAGCTTGGAAGTATAAGCAAGTAATTATCTTTTTTTTTTTTAATTCTTATGTTAATCCCCATACATTACATCATTAGTTTTAGATGAAGTGTTCCATGATTCATTGTTTGTTAAGCAAGTAATTATCTTAATCAGAGGGAGGGCCAACCTTAATGGGGTATTGCTTGCTAAAATAAACTGCAGGAAATAGGGGCGCCTGGGTGGCTCAGTTGGTTAAGCGACTGCCTTCGGCTCAGGTCATGATCCTGGAGTCCTGGGATCGAGTCCCACATCGGGCTCCCTGCTCAGCAGGGAGTCTGCTTCTCCCTCTGACCCTCCTCCCTCTCATGCTCTCTGTCTCTCATTCTCTCTCTCTCAAATAAATAAAATCTTAAAAAAAAAAAATTAAAAAAAAAATAAAATAAACTGCAGGAAATCAAACATGTAAATCTCACTTGAGATGTAACCAACTTTCCAAGCCACAGAAGTTCAGGCTGAGTTAGTGTTCCTTGTTGTCTCTTGCCATAGAACTCTTAGAAGAGCCTCTGGACAGATGGTATTAATACAGAACCAACAATCAATCATCTCGTTGATTCTTTTTCATATCACAAGTGATTTGATGATGATTTAGAACATCAACAGTCAATGAATTCACACAGATGCTATACCTCAGTGGTTGAGAGAATATCTGAGCTAATCCTAGTCCACCTTCCAGCTTATGTTCTAACCTCAAGAAAGGTACTGAATATATTAAGCTCTCTTTGAGAGGAGGAAAGTAGAACTGAACATTTTAGCTGCTATGGCAACAGGTACCATTTACATCTTATGGTTTTGTTCTTGGAAAAAATCTACTCAGCAGCAGAAATGGGGACAGGATAGGAAGGGGAAATGGAACATGTGGTTCCAAGACCTTCTGGCCCAACCTCTGTGTAGAGGATTTAATAGCAATAAAGCCAGAATTCCCAGTGCAGGGAATTTCCATTCCCACCACTAATTATATCTGCATACTGAGCTACAGCTGAGGAAATTTGAGGTATTCTAAACCACAGTGTCCTTATTCAATTTTCCCCTGATAGATAAAACATAGAAATTTATATTAAATATAAACACCAGGTATCTTACTATGTTCCCACTAGCAAAATATTAAACTGTAAGAGATAATCCCATTGTTTTAACAATCTATTTATCAATTTTAAAAACCTAGGCTTTGAGAAATGTGCTGTAATTCTTTGGTAATTATGTAGCAATATAATTAGTTACATAAGAATTGTTATTTTTTCCCTTATTTCCAAAGATTGTGTTTAAAAAAAATCAACATTTTTTAATGTTTCCTTTCTCCTTTTACTTTTAATCTTTTTCCCTCCTTCACTTCTTTCCTCTGTACTCAAGTATGGTTGAATTTTAGGTCCAAAACTTCTTTCAGGTTTTGGGGTAACTCTTTGATCGAATTTCATGTTCTTTAGGTAAGAAACCTTGAAGTCTGGGATGTTGATAGTTGTCTAATCACCTGTTGATTTAGGACCTGGAGAGTTTGAGGAAGCTAGAGATTGGTAGGCATGTACCTAGCAGAGCAGCTACTGTTATGAATTTCAGGTTGGACCCACTATCCTATGAAATGGAAAGCATGACAAATATAGGGACTACAACTTAGAAATTGGGTTGGGGTCAATAAGAGTTCTTTTTTTTTTTTTTTAAGATTTTATTATTTATCTGACAGAGAGAGATACAGTGAGAGAGGGAACACAAGCAGGGGGAGTGGGAGAGGGAGAAGCAGGCTCCCCGCAGAGCAAGGAGCCCGATGCGGGGCTCGATCCCAGGACCCTGGGATCATGACCTGAGCCAAAGGCAGACGCTTAACGACTGAGCCACCCAGGCGCCCCTCAATAAGAGTTCTTATGGACAGTTTCTGTGATACAAAAAAATCTGATCCCAACTTTTTATTCATTTATGCATTCATTCCTTCATTCATTCTCTCATTTAAACACACATTTATTAACTTCTATGTTGTTTGCAGATATAATGATGAGCTAAGTAGACAAGGTGCCTGCTCCCAAAGAGTTGATGGTTTGATTGGGAAACAGACATTAACCAAATAAGTAGCATATATTTTTAAATTTAAATCCTGTGAAAGAAATCTCATAGTGCTCCAAGAGTATAAACATAAAAAGTGACATTGAGCTGGCACCTGAAGGGTGAATTGCCATATGTGTCTTATTGAAATTTCCACTTTCATATTAAAATTTTTGTAGAAACTAGTCCAATCTCTGCACACAGGTTGTAAAAAAAAATGATTCAATGGGGAAGAGAATAAAGAAAGATGACAGTACCTGACTCTTCACATATAAACTTTATTAAGCAGGAATTCCATCAGTTCTTAGATCCCTTAAGAAAGTACTCAAAGCTTGAAACCTTGCACTGAATATAAGAAAGCAATTTGTATCATGTGGGTAAGAAATCATTAAATAGGGATCTGGAGATCTTGAAGATAAAGGATAAAAGTTTATCCTATGCTGGGCCGTAAGTCATCAACAGATTTCTTATTAGGCTCCTCTTTGGTTCTTAAGTGAGCCCAGCATGTGTTATGTGTCACAGTCTAAAGGTATGAGTGAAGTGGAGACATCCAAACATTAATGCTCAGAACAGAGTTTCATACAAAAAACTGGAGGCCTTTTTCTCTACTACAGACAAAAAGCAGGAACTAATCAGAAAAATGAATAAACTCTATCAAAGACAAATAGTTTTTTGGAAATCAACATAGGATGATTATCACATGGCTTGATGTAGAAGGACTGAGATCAGACCAGGTCTGTGAAGTGTCATTCTGATGTCATACAATGTGAAATCTCAGCAGAGAGAAATGGACTCAGAAGTGCACAGATGCCAAGAAACAATGTTTGTCATATTATCTGATTCATGATCTCACACTGACCATCTTTGGACTTACTTTGGGGATTTTGTCAGGGTTACAACACTTCCTAAAAGCAGATTAACTCATGGGATTGTTTGCTGATTTACCTAGGAGCCAACATTCACATTACTTGGGCTTTAATATCATCATCACCAAAGTCCCCTTACCCCAACACTTTGAAATGTTGTGTGGTATCCAACACACTATGTAGTAGTATTGTGTGGTGATGTTGAAAGAAACTTTAGCACTTACCCAGAAATACGCAACAGAAAGAATCAGCCCTTGAAGGATGCATATGTTTTAAACATTGCAATGGTGTATTCAATTGATACTGGGTTTTGCCAAAGTAGAGAAAGAACTGGTTAGCCAAGAGAAATAGTTTATTCCCTTTTATTTATATAGGAAAGGCTATGGAGGAGATAATAGAAAAGGGTGAGAGGTAGGACAGAATTAGGAGTTGCTGAGTACTTACAACATGGCAGACACTGTGTTGATGTTTTATATCTAGCATCTCGCTTAATTATTAAAACACACATGATTATTCCTCCCCCCCCCATCTCCTGAAACTGTTAGGAAACTGAGGACCAGATATATTATGCAACTTTCTCAAAAGGCCCACATTTAGTAAATGATAGAACTAGAATTGGAACCCAGGAATGTCAAACTTCAAGATCCATGCCTTTTCTAAGCCATTCAAGGAGACGAGAGAGAATATTTGATAAGGATACTGAGATTCTGGATTCTAGGATTCTAAGACTCTGGGGAAGAGATCAGAATGAACTTTTGAAAGCACAAAGCTGGAGGAGGGACCATATGACCCAGGAAGACACGAAGTTGGTATTAAGTACAGGATGTTAGTGTAGAAATAGATAGAACTGGGAGCTATGAGCACTATTCATTTTGCAAATCTTGAAATTCATATTATATTTCCACAAACAATCCAGAAGGAATGGTATTGAGAAGATGAATGATCCAGGAGATGAGCCCTAGAGACTGGATTCTATTCTTGGCTCTTCCACTTATATGTCATGTGACCTCTCTCTCTTCCTTATACATAAATGGGAGCTAATAATACTGTAGTTATTGGGATAAGTTTGAGATAGAAGCTAGTAACAATCAGCATAAGATGGACAGTAGAACCATCTGCATGACACTTGAAAACCATGCAAGCCAATCAGTGTGGTCAAAGGGTTGTGAATTCAGAGAAATAACTACAGAAAGCAGAAACCTAATCAACTGTATTGTAACTGGATGGTCTGGAAAAAGGCTGTGTAGAAGAAAGGGCAAAAATTACAAGTGCTCTCCTGCCCTGTCCAAAGGAGAGAAAATTGTTTTTTAGTGTTTAGACTAAGAGCTGTTCAACTCTGGGAGAAAGAACTTTTTTTTAAAAAGATTTTATTTATTTATTTGACAGAGAGAGAGAGAGAGCAGGAACACAAGCAGGGGGAGTGGGAGAGGGAGAAGCAGGCTTCCCACTGAGCAGGGAGCCCGATGTGGGGCTCGATCCCAGGACCCTGGGATCATGACCTGAGCCGAAGGCAGATGCTTAATGACTGAGCCACCCAGGTGCCCTGGGAGAAAGAACTTTTAAGGCCAATGAATTCTTTTTTATCTTACATCATGCTCATCAACAACCAATGACCATGAATATTTGGGTTTTTTTGTAGCTACTTTTATACTGAGAAGGAGGGTTAGGGCATCTGCTCAATTTAAGGGCATACTCCCCAATTTTTACTTTATGAGTTATCTATTGCTGGATAGCAAATTATTCCCAAACTTATTGGCATAAAACAACGCATACTTATTATATCATAATTAGCATGAGTCAGGAATCTGAGCACAGATTTGCAGGGTCCTCCCTGCAGGGTCTCTTGTAAGGCTACAATCAAGATATAGGCAGAAACCTCAAGGCTCAGTGTGGGGTTCAACTGGGGCAGGATCAGCTTCATGCTCACCGTGTGGTTGTTGGTGAGATTCAGTTCTCTGTGGGCTGTTGGGCTGAAGGTCTCAGTTCCTTGCTGGGTGCTGGCCAGCAGTTACCCTCAGCTCCTTGCCTTGAGATGCTTTCCATCACAGTAATTAAGTGAGAAGAACCTGAGAGAGAAAATACCAGCAAGAGAGAAGTTACAGCCTTTTGTTACCTAAAAAATGGAAGGGATAGCATATCATTTTTACCATGTATTGTTTGTTAGAAGAAAGTCACTAGGTCCATCGCACACTCACAGGGAGGGGATCACCCAAAGGCATGAACACCAGGAGAGAGGGAGCACTGAGAGCCATGTCAGAAGCTGTGTATCACACTTAGCTATCTACAAACTGCTGTAGCAAAGATAGGATTCAATCGTGATTACTAAAAACTAATGCAGATGACTTAGGAAAAATCTGAAGTCCCCTTTACTCTGTCAAATATCCCTTCTGTAAATGAAAAATTTAGCCACTTGTTTTTCAGTAAAGGAGTCAAGATAACTGATATTAATTAGGGGCATAAAAAAGCAACCACACTGAGGCCTTGTTCTTACTGTGGCCTCAGGCAACAGCTCTTCTTTGAGCAGCCTACTTGTGAGCAAGCCCATGTGAATAATGTAAACTGAGGTCCCTTGACATGTGCTTTCCAAAGTATATTTACACTCCACATGGGTCAATAACCTTGATATTTGGCAGAGGTCTCTGAGCAGATGATGGAAATATTTTACCTCACATTGAGGCCAACTCTCTTGTGTTGATATTTCAACTTAGAATATAGAGATGAATTGAGTGAAGAGAGGCAATGGTGAAGGATGGGTGGAAGGGAAGGAAATAAGAGCAGAGACATTTTTTGTTAAGTATCAAGCTTTATAAATAATAAGGGCTTGATTCTAAAGGAAAGCTCCAGTAGCAAACATAAGGATGTGGGAGCCTCGATTAAAAAAAAAATTCATGCTTAACTCAGAATAGTTCAAGGGGGACAAGAGTCACATTAACTTGTACCTGCTTTAATGAGACACTAAGGAGAAAGGTGTCTGCCTGTCTGGAATGCTTGTGCGTGAATGCCTTGCTGTTTTGGTTTGGGTAGAGGAATAAAACCTTTTGTGTGTATTTCTGTTCTTTTTCTTCTTCTTCTTTTTTTTTTTTTAAGATTTTATTTATTTGACAGAGCACAAGCAGAGGGAGAGAGAGGGAGAAGCAGGCTCCCTGCTGAGCAAGGAGCCCGATGTGGGACTCGATCCCAGGACCCTGGGATCACGACCCGGGCGGAAGGCAGCCGCTTAACCGACTGAGCCACCCAGGCGTCCCTATTTCTGTTCTTTTTAACACTAGCAGCATCTGAACTATTGACTGGGGCAATTCAAAGATCTTAAGCCTAAAAAAAGATGCCATTTCCTTTGACTTCCATTTCTTAGAAAATAAGCATGGTGATGCTAAGTACTTAGGTTATTGATATGCTGGATAATTGATACTCTGAGGTATACAAATTCTCACAAGGTCCCTCAAAGGAGCTACCTTAAGTTAACAATGATTAGGAAGACTGTATAGAATGTGCTGAGTGGAGATCCTGTCCCTCTCTGGGTTCCAGATTGGAACACAGATGCTGCACTTTGTCAAATCCTGTTTGTATCTCACCTTGGCTGCACAGTTGATTGGAAATCTGGAAGCACAAGAAGAGATCTTTTGGAGCAGCTGACTTAAATGTCATTTCAGTTATTTGCTTTGAGTTCTAAACATGACATGTGAAGCCAGTCTTTTATTAATTCTCCTGCAAATAATGGTCGTTGTTGAGATTATAGGGTCTTTCAGTCACAATTTTGCAGCAGCCATCCGGTGTCAGGCTCTGTCCTGGTTGCTGTGTGGGGAATATAAATCGACCAAAAGATTGGCTGTCTTGGACGCCTTATAACCCAAAGAGGCACACAGGTAATAGACAAGCATAAAACTGGAGTATGAAGTAGAGCTAAGAGCAAGGATTTTGGAACCAATGTAATTAGGTTTAAACCCTAGTTTAGCCACTTACTAAGAGTGTGGCTTTGCATGTATTATTTAACTACTTTTATCTTCAGTTTTCTCAGCTATAAAATGAAGATAACAGCAGTGATATCCTGATAGGATTATTGTTAGGAAAAAATGAATTGATATACTATAAAACTCTGAGTGTAGTGCCTGTTACCCTGTAAGTTTCCATTAAATATTAGCTATTTTCGTGTCTTTCTGGTTTAGACTGCTTGTTCGACCTTTCCTTAATAGCCTCATCAATAAAATAAGCCTGATATCATAAGCTCTGACAATGTAACAGATCTGTCAGGAGACTCAAATAAAAGCACTTACACTTTTAAGGGAAAGCACAATGTATGTGTTTATTAATGAGATTTGTTTTTCAAGTTCAAGTTCAGGACAGGGTTAAGTTTGTGTTTGTAAATGTCCAGGAAGCTGTGAGGGAGATCCAACAACACTGTGAAGCTGTGCCGAATGTGGTCTTTGGAATATGAGAGGAAGGACTGTGCTTCCTATTTGTAGTGGAAAATTGCATAGTTTCTCAGCCTCTGCTTTCTTATTTGTGATAAAAGGATAATAAAGGACATATTATGGATTTGTTGTGAATATTAAAAGACAGCACATATTTCATGTACCTGGCATATAGCAGATAGTCAATAAAAGTCACCTTATGTTGATATGAAAAGAAGAGGGAAAGGTGAAACATGGAAGGAAGACCATGGAAGAAGGGTATTGAAGCCCAACATGGACACTCATTTACACAAACCCCAGTAACCCAACTCAAGTCTCCCCAGAGAGCAGACACACCAGGTGTATGTAGTGGGGCATACTCTCCAATTCTGCTACTTTTCACTTTGATTCACCTTATATCTGCTGTCTCTTGCTCCAGCCCCAGAATTATGTTGAACACCACAGTTAGGTTAAGTAACTGGCCAGAATCAGTCCTTGTGTCAGACAGAAGAGGGGATACAGTTCTCTCTGGTGGTTCTAGAAGCTGAGTTTTTTTAGCTTTGAGAGTTGGTGCATGAACTACTTTGATATTTACGATCCAAGTTGTTTCTCAGTCTTGATTAGACTGTCTCCTTCCATACTTTTATGAACTATCAATTTTAATTTTGGTCACATCTGAGTAGAATCCGAGTGACCTATGGAATTTTTTCCCTTAATCTTACTTCTCTCCCCTTTCCCCATGATTGGAGCATCTTAAACCAGAAAAGGTTTTAGAAGCCACCTGGTCCAATTCAACTCACCCTGTATACATTGCCTCCACAATGGGCTTGACCAGTGGTCATCTAGAAACTCTTTGATCACTGTTACAATTTCCTTCAAAATGCCAATTGTTCTCAAAAAAAGGAGGATGTATCCCCATTCATGGTTACTTCTTATCATTTAATTTTTGTGCCCGTGAGTTATATCTCTTTTTGTCTTTTGAAGCTTCATGAAGCAAGGAGGAGGAGGAAGAAAGAAGGATGCTCTGATCTAAGACAGATTGTTTTTCTATTTTTAAGAATTATGAGTGATTATGAACATCAATGGTAATTGAAAGGAAACAATAAATTAATAGCCAGAAGCATATTGATGGGTCAAGAGACTAATTTATTTAGTGGAAAGGTTAATTAATTGGATGTGTATGTGATAAAGATATCTCAAGGTGATATTTTAATTGACAGTCATATCATTGGTGAGGAGGATAAGAGAGAAAAGTGTTACATTAGAGAATTTCAACTCAGTGTTTCTGATTACACTCTCTCTGACTCTGCACTAATAAGGGTAGAGAATGAGATGTGGTTTCCTGAAGGTCCTTGAGAGGAGATGGCAAGGGCATATCAGCTGCCCAGCAGATGCTCATTCACTGTGTACCCCAGCCATTTTCTTCTCTTTCCCTGCTGCTTATCAAAATTTGCAGAAAAAAAAATAAAGATATGCCAGAGTCCTTCTATTACATGCATTAAAATGGACATATTGCACTTGTCATTAATTGTAGATGAAAGACTTGGTCCCCATTAAAGGAATTTTAGGCGACGAAAGGAGAGGTATATGGACACAGGAGTCAATTTATAACATTCTTACACAGAAGACAAACCCTGTTAAGATCATATGCTAAAGATTTTTTAGAAAAAAAATAATAAATCAGTAGCGTCAGTGAAAAACATGGCTTTACCATAAACAGTAATTCTGAGGATGTTTTTGAATAAAAACACTCATTTAAAAATATTATCAAAAAGAACTTTATATTTTAAAAAGTAATCTTAATATATGTTATTTCATTTACTTCATATGGAATGATACTATGTGAATAACATTATTTTGTGTCAGATTATTGCCTTTTACCTCAAAATCCATCTGTTATTGACCTACTTCATTGCCATTATAGATGCTGGGCTGTGTCTTATAAATATTTCCCTTGCCAGTGAGTGTGTTAGAAAGACCCTGCAGAAGAGAGGGGATTCTGGTTTCTGTGTTCTGCTTCTTGGTTGGCTTCTGTGAAACATGATGACCAGTATTGAGCTGGACATTTAGTGAAGCTCACTTTTGGCTTGGCAATTCTGGCACCAGCCTTGGTCCACCTGAACCCAGCAGGGGTTTCCTGTTTGCCCTGCTTGGATTTTTCTGCCCTCCAGCCTCAGTCCAGCGACCATGGACATTTCTCAACCAGGCAGCCAGGTAAACCCCGCTGCCATTCAGTGGGCTATGTCTACAACTCAAACAAAGTCTAGATTCTAGCTTTGGAGTCCCTTTTTCCAAATTTGTTCCTCTTGGGGACTCTCTTTCCACCTTAGGGTATTCTTTAGCATTCTCTTTCATCTCTTCTTTGGAGGTAATCCTCCATAAATAATAATTCTTTGTATCAAGTGTTTTCTGTTCTAATTACTGTGTGGTTTCTGTCTTTGACTGGACCTGATACATACCTCAGGTAGCAGATGCTTCTGGTGCTCTGCCCATCTCTGCTGTGCACACACCATTCCACTCGTTGCCCAAGGCATTCTTCTGCAAGCGTCTGTGACTCTCTGCTAAGGCTTTGTCTTTGCCTTTGCATGGGGCAGGCCAGGCATACTGAGGAGTTTACATCTCTGGGAGCAGCCCTCAGCCATTAACAGATGGGGACCTGGGGATGAATACACCATCTTCTTCCTCCTCAAGTGCAGCAACTCATGGTCATGTTCTACAGTGTCTTCCAGAGCAACCTGGGGCTTTTGAGCCTCAGTCGCTCACAGTGATTATCTGCTCAATAACACATTTTTTATGGGCTTCCTTCCCCTCCTTGTCTCATTTCCCCATTCCCCCACCACTGTTCCCTGAAGTCATCCCCCAAATAAACTATTTCACTACAATTTTTATCTCAGGATATGTTTCTAGGTGAACTCAATTCATCCCATTTCAGAGCTGAAGGAATGAAGAGGAGGAGAATGTAATTGTTTTGTCTGAAGTCAAATAGTTGAGTAGTGGAGTTAAAAACTCAGTTCATCTCAGTCCAAGTCATTATTTACATTTACTTCAACAAATATCTCTATAAAGATCATTTTAACCGCATATTAAATTCAGACCTATTAGGCTAGTCTAAATACATAAATCCTAGATTATAGGTGCTTCACATCTACAAATGTGATCAAAACAGCATACAATTGCTCTTATGGTTTATATACACAGCTGTTTCTGTGTTGAAATATAATGCCCTGATTTCTAAGCACAAAAACTATCTGTAATTAAAACTAGCAAAAAACATTAGACTGGTTTTTCTTGGGATACATTGTCTGTACTCTTGGGGGAGAAGTTCCTCTCTCAGACCATGGTTCACTAATCTTATAATTTTGACTTGCTGTTATAACCAATACCATTCTTTTACCAAGGTAGGCCTTAATAAAACTGAGATGCACCAATGCCATCTTAAGAATAAAAATTTTCACAAGGATATCATTAGGCTAAACTCTAGAAATAGAAAAGATAGCAATGTAAGGAGCCTATGCTAATTAGAAAGTGACATGTTCACCTATTAGAATGGTTTTAAAACATAGAGGGATATTTGAAATAGATAGAAAATGATGAGTCTCCTGGAAGGTCAATATTGATGTACTTTTTATTAAACATCAATATATAATAATATATATCATTATATATATTACATATATATTCAATATATATATATTGAATGATATATATTCAAACTCCTTTCCACTTATGACCTGCTTTATCCTATTGGGTTCCTTTGCTCTCTAGACTAGAGCAGTAGTCTCAAATTTTAGCAGGCTTCAGAATCATCACAGGGGGCTCACCCCCAGTTTCTGATTCTGTAGGTCTGGGGTGGGGCCTGAGAATTTGCATTTCTAACTAGTTCCTGGTAATGCTGATGCTGCTGGTCAGGGCACCACATTTTGAGAACCACTATTCTAGAGCAGTGTTTTTTCAACCCTGTGTACATCCTGGAGTTACTTGGGGAGTTTTAAACATTACTGGTACTTGGGTCCCACTCAAACTAAATCAGAATCTTTGAGGTCAGGGCCAGGAATCTGGTTTATGAAAGCTTCCCTGGTGATTCTAATGGGCAGTGAGTCAAGAATCAATGTCTATCCAAGTGTTTCTACAAAACCATAATGTGTACACCTGAGGCTCTTGATAAAATGCAAACTCTGATTCAGTAGCTCTGGGATGGGGTCTAAGCTTTTGCATTTTTAACAAGCTCCCAGATGAAACTGGGCTGCTGCGGGGACCATATTTTGAGGACCAAGAGTCAGAAATGCTGCTCTTTTCTGTAGATACGGTTTTTCTGTAAGTTAACCAGAGATATACTAAATAACTCAGGTCTAGGGCTCAAATATTTTTGAGTACTAGAAGCTGGAGACGACAATTTGATTATGTTCTACAGGTCCTTGGACTAGAGCAGGGACTCTCATGACTCATTTTGGGCAATGGGTTACCATGGCAACTTTCAGAAATCTGCTTTTCAACCTGGGGGCTCCGGAACATCACTGCCAATCACAGCAAGGGACCTCAAAGACATTAGAGAGTGTTAGCCATGTGGCTGCAGCCACTCAGATGGCTCTGTGTTCCCTGAGATATGACTGAGTTTGAGCCCCTTCCTCAGCAGCAGTTAACACTGACCTCCGTGCTGAGTTCAGAAATAATTCTCCCTCAGGACAGATAAACCATAGTGAAGAATGAACTGCCAGCTGGAATTCAGGAGCCTTAGTATTGGTAGAAAACTTACCATTGAAAGCAAGAGTACCAAAGGGTAGAGTACTCACTATTTACCCCAGAGGGAATTCTTAAATAAGAATGGTCCTTTCAGGTTAGTATACTGGTTTCTTACAAAAACAAACAGCATGGACACACTTTTAAGTTCACTTCCTCCCATTTTATTCTCTGTTGTACTCAAATATATCACATATATATGTTCTATTTTTACCAAGCCAACTGAAAAAACAAAGACAAAAAAAAAAAATAACCCAAAACAGCCTTAAATTCAGTATTAAATTCCACCCCATTCCCAGCTGCTTATCTCCATAGGGGAAAAATCTAAGGCAGAAGGAAATAGTCTGAGGAAGCATAGTTTTGCCCATAGGAAGCATCTTGCCCACCCAGCTGTGTTTTCTAGAATATATATTTTATTTAATTCCCTTGAACAACAGGTGCAGATGTGCTGGTCTCTGCCTCACTGGGCTGTCCTCATGTCTTTTGTGAGCTCTTTATTCAGGGCTCTGTTGAATTTCACCACCCAAGGAACAGATTCTTTCAGGACACAAGCTGCAGGGAGTGACATTTAGCTTATTCCCTCTGGCGGGACCTACTCTCTCTATGGGATAACGAGGGGAACCTTTGAAGGCATCCGTGTGAAGTGGCACACATTTCCTCATCTGCTTCCAGCTAGAGGAGCTATGGGCAACAGGGCAAGGCCCCTTGCCACAGGGAACATTCTGAGGCTTTTGGCTGACCATGCTCAGGTCTTCTGTGTCCCAGGTAGTGGGCGTGACATATATATATGTCTGATTTATGAGGCAACGGCAAATTTCTGTAGAGAAATTTTATGGGCAAAAAAAAAGATACATGTTTATAAAACATGTTCATGTTAGTGAATAAATTTGCTGGATCTTTCTGTAATTGTAAAGAGTTTAAAATAAAGTTTTGATGACTAAAATTTGGATAGAGATCCAGAAGCCACACAGGTTGGGCCTAAGATGGTTAGGAACAAAGATGGCATATTTTTCCCCTGGTGCTTCCCCCATAACTTTTTAAAAAGATAAATGTTGACTTGATTGGTAATACAGGTAAGGAATAGATTGCAGGCGACACAGTGTAAAAGCTAGATTATGGCCTCTGTACAGAAAACGTCAAAGGGGGCTCTTTTTTCAGAAGTTAGCCTGGGACTCTTAGGGGAGGGGAAGAAGGAGGGAGAAGGAGAGAGAAGAGAGAGGGAAAGAGGAAGCTGGGGAAGAAGAGGTGGGGGAAAGAGGGGTGGAGGAATGAGGAAGGGAAGGGGGAGGGAGATGAGAGGAGGCAGAGGAAGTAGGAGAGCCAGGGGAGACCAAATGACATTTGCTTAGCATTCACTATATGTCAGGCAGTGTGCTTTCACATAAATTACTTCATTGACTCTTCACAAAGACTGCAAATTAGATATATTTTAATATTTGATTTTTAGATGAAGAAATGGGGGCTCAGAAGTGTAAAATAACTCGTCTGAGGTCACAGAGTAAGGAAAAATGGTTTGAGGCAAACACTCATTTTTGTCCCTCCAAAACTCCTGCCCCTTTCTCAACATTGTATTTATTTGGAGTGTGTGCCTTTTGATGAACTGAAAGAAGTAGGCAAAGGAAAAGCCATTTGGAACAGTCTTTCATTGAAACTGCACAGGTTCTGAGGCTCTGTTTTCAGTGGTGTTGGTGGTCTAAGGGGATACTACATTTGGAGCGTTACAGAGTTCTATAGTAAAGGTGATGTCTTATAAGGGTGACGTTACACCTCATGAAAAGAAGCAGCCGGAGCAAGAACTATTCGGAGCAAGCTATGGTCACTGCTCTGGATAAAATCATAATCTTGACATGAGCAGTTCCATTTCACACAGGGGCCATCCATAGCAACTGTCATTCTCTAACCAAGTGGTTGGCTTGCTTCACATCCAAATATGATTCCTCCCTATCCAGGAAGAACTGACCAGTTTATAAGGCTTCAAAAGGCATTTTCACTTTTTTCTTCTTACTAGAAAATCCAAATAAAACAGGAGAACAAAGACCTAAAACAAATCAAGAGGAACCAGTACATGACACATAGTAGGCACTCAGCCATTACTAGTTGAAGTAATGAATGAATGTTCAAAGCGCTCTGAAGAAAGCGATCAATTATTTTCATGAAAAAAAAAATCATTGATGTGTTAGGAATGCTATGGAAATAGTATTGTACATAATTGTCAGTTTCAACTGGTTTGATTCTAGTTGTTCCGCCTCCCACAGAACCAACTCCTCATTATCTAAGAGATGATTACATGGCTTAGGGTAATGTTTCTGGAGTTTGCTTCCTGGAACATCTATATCAGAATCACTTGGGACCCAGCCCATATCTTAGGGATCAGGTCTCTAAAGTCTCTATTTTATTAAGATCCCCTGGAAATACGTCATTTGAGTGAAAGTTTGAAACTACTGATATAGGGGCTGAACAGGTGTCTCTTATATGATCATAGACTCAGGCCTATCTTTAACAGAATGCAGATGCTAGTCCACCTATGTATACATTAGCTAGGACTCAGTCTTGTACTACTATAGATTCCAGACCAATATTTCCCAATATTTAGTGTATATAAGTCACCCAGGGAGTTTACTAAGTGGGAGATTTCCAGGCCCCACCCAAAGGCACTTGGTTGAAGCCAGATCTAAAGTTTAAACAAGTACCCCATGTGATTCTGATGCATGAATGCTGCTAACCTCACACCCCATACAGAGCTCTTCTGGAAAACAGTATTCCTGTTGCATAGTTATGCAACCTCTGAAAGGACCCTTTGTTAGTGATTTTACCACCTCTCCAGGCAATAAACTCCATTTATAAGTGGCTTTTATCACCAGAAATTTCTTATGTTGAATTAAAATAACGTCCTGTTAATCTGTCTGTCTGGTTCTCTTAATTAGAGCTACACAGAAGACTTTAGTCCCCAACATTGTTTTTAAGAAAATATACTTGACCAAGAAAATAAGTGCTTTTCTTTCCTCTGGATCCTTGTTTTGCTTCTTCAGCAGAGTGTGTAGGTGAGGAAAATGTAGAGATCTAAACATGCATCCCTGATGAGAAGAGAAGGGCTTCTTCTGCTACTTATATTGCAATAATGTTTAGAAAATCAAATATCTAGAAAAACTTGGGAATTCTCATTTCCTGGAATAATATCATAACACACATAAACAAAAAAAGCAAAACATGTCATTCTGAGCTGCCCAGGATATGGGGGAGTTCTGTTGAGCAGAATAATGATGATGAGGGAAAAGGTGAATAAGGAGCAGGTTAGGACTGATTCAGATGAGGCAGGTGCCCTCCTCCAAGAAATCAATGGGAGCCCTCCTTTGTTGCGGGTGCTCATTCATTTTTGTCCAGCTGCAGATCTCTGAGGGCAGGCATCTGATTTTTAAGCCAACTACAGTCAGCTGTTAGGAGTAGATACAGAGAAGGGGGCACTGGCTGGAAAAATATGGGCATGTTTCCAGGCATTTCACTGGAGCTTCCTCAAATCCTCACAGTTTAACTAATTTTTCCCATATGTATGCTTCCTTAAAAAAAAAAAACAAAACCCAAATATTTTATTTTATTCTATTCACATATTTCAAAAGGAAGTAATTACTAGTAAAGTTTTAAAAGACAACAAGAATGGATTTGGACATGAAGGGAAGGGTACTTAGAGTGGCCATGGGTATATTGGATTTATCATTTAAAACAATGTGACTGGGCAATTTAAAACAAAGTCCATGGCCCAATTATTCATTTACAAAATGGGGATAATAGTAAGTCACTTTTAGCATTGTTTGACAATTATATGAGGAAATATAACATATGTTAATTTCTAAACATCTGTTGGTACATAGTCACTACTCAAAAAACAGAATGTCAGTCAGTAATAGTAGTGCTAGCTTGCCAGAATATTCACACACTAACACCAATTAGTCCTCTTTGAATGATACTAAAAATGATTATATAGGTCAGGATGAGCAAAAGGGAGAATGAATACAAACATAAATATACTAAATCTGGAAAGTTGCCTTTGCCTCAGTTTTCCCATTCACTTAGGTAAGGAGAGAGTGAATTTTGGAGGTGGAGAAGTAGAATGCATTGCCTTGAGTAACTTGCCTGATAAATAGGTACTGTTTCCTTTTTTCTTACAGATTTCTTTCTGCTGCTTTAGCCACTTTTAGGGTACAAGATTCACACATCAGAGGTTTTGGTTTGTTTATATGTTTTTAATGGTACAATTCTCAGTTTATTCTTTCTGATGCAAACTAAGAACAGGGGGACACCAGAATGTAAATGCGATGTTTTCTAAGAATGTCTGGGATGATTGGGCCCTAAATGTTCTTAAACATCAAATAAAAGTTGAGTGAAGGTGTTTAAATCATTACCAAGCCAGCATCTGAATTTGCATGTTGGCTGAGATGCAGGGGACATTATAGGTTCTAGACCATCTCCAGCATCCAAGTTGTGTAATCTCTGGGACTTTTTATCTCTTTGCAAAATGAGAATGAAAACACCTGCTCCGCATAACTTACAGCATTATTGGGAGATTTATGGAAAAAAATGAAAATGCTGATCCAGTGTAAGCTGGCCTGAATCTCACATGTCACTGCTCAGAAGTCTTGGCTCCATTTTGGAATTTGCACTGGTCTACAACCTCTTCTGCAAGAATAGCACAGGGGAAGGATACAGCCAAGGTTCTCTCCCTCATTTTGAGGTCAAAATGGCTTAAAGTAGTTGTGCTCTCATATCCCACAGACCAATTTTGGGCTCCTGAACAACAAAGTGTGATGCCTGGAGGAGAGACATTTATGGTAGACATTACGCTGCTAGTGGGGGCAGCCTTCATTCAGGTCGTTGGCGTGAATCAGCAGAGCCTAACTGGGTGGAGCCCTCCCTACCACCATGCCAGAGCCCACATATTTGATACTCCGTCCATATTTTTATTTCATTAATAAAATATGACCTCACTGTTCTTTTGTAATCCAGAAGCGTGAGGATACATTTGTTGCAAACTGCATGCAGATAAAAGGGGGATTCCTTTTGAAACTACATCCTCTTAATAATAAATAACTTTTGATCTACTAGACATAACAGTAGTGCATTTCTTGTTAAAACGGCAAGCTTTTTCTTTTTTACCAAAATGAAAAGAAAACATTCATTTCTTTATAAATATTTTAAATAGTTTAAATACATATTTCATACCAAGGATATAAAAATAGCCTCTCTTTTTTTTTTTTTGATAAATAAAGACATGTTCATTTACATGGCAAATAACGTGCAAGAGCTAACCACTGGCCATCAGCTCTATTTGATTGTCTAGGAGATGACATGCAGTGATAATTGTCCCTTTGCCTTCACAAAAAGAAAAATAGATCAGCAGGAGCTGTGCACTCCCGAGGCCAACAGTGCTGTGGATATTGTTCAGCAATGACCAACAGGCACTCAGGAAAAACCTTTGCTGCACTTCACAAAAGTCACCTAGGACAAAACGAATCCACAAATTCTTTGTCTGGGACTTCTAGCTGCTCAGACCCTCAGGGTCTTTGGACTTCTAAAAAGTCTGTCAAACAGACCAGTAAGTGAATACCTGTATAGGGAACTGTTTCTGCTGTGTTTCTAAGGATCTAGCAAGTGTTTGCTACAGTACGGATGTGGTTCTGCCTTTGGCTGGCCCCTCACGCACTCGCCTGCTGGACTCCCAGCTCTGCCCCCTCTTCACACCTGCCCGAGGCAAAAAAGGCAAACGGAAGCTGTCATGCAGTGGTGGGTTTGAAACTGGCAGCCGCTGCACGTGCGTGAATATCATAAGTTTATGGCTTTATTATCTTTCATTTCCGCTGTGCTTGTGACAATTTCCAGTGGAAAGTTCTCCAAAGGTTCCATAGACATCGATGCCGCTCCTTCCCTGTCCCAAGATCCTGGCAGGTTTTCCAAACTGAAGGAACTCGTGGCTCCTTGGCTGAGGCTGCCCTCCTCTGATCTGCTTGGGAGAACCAGGTGCAATGACGTTTCCGAGGAGGAGCAGACAGAGGATGAGAGAGTCGCGGAAATGGACTGCAGAGGTGTCAGTGTAGAATCTGAATGTGGAGAGATGCACCTTAAAAATTGCAGATGACCTTCCTGGACAACCTGGTAGTGGGCAGGTGAATAATCAAGGTTTGGAGAATGATAAAGTTCACTGTCTGCTGGATTTTGCTTGTGAGCTCCAGTTCGCTGGGGGCTGCTCCCCACAGAGGAGGGATCCACATTCCAAATGTCTGAGGTGACATTACCATGACAGAGTTGTGCTTGAGTATAAGCAGCTCCACCTGCTTGCAAGTGTAGGCAAGGTTGGTGCGTACTCCAGGTCATCCTGGTCTGTAAGCTATCCCTGGAGGGACACACAGATGTGGTGTGCAGGGAGCAGAACTGCGGCGGCTGCTGGGGCGACAGAACGTTTTCTAGAAGTCGCATCACATTCCTCATGTCTTTACCTAACTGAGAGACCTCCTGAGTCAATGTCGTTACCTGTGGGGATAAAGCAAAGCAGAAGACAATAGTCAGAGGTGCATGGCACTGATTTCAGAGCAGTGAGGCAGAGAAACGAGATTTCTCAGCAAGGTCTGAAAGGCTGCTCCGTGTCCAACTCCAGCCAAATCCAAGGGGTGAATGGAGAAGTTGGCACCTGATATAAAGCCATCCTTATTCTGAGGGAACCTAGAGAGACATTCATAGTCTGGCATTCTTAATCAGTAACTCTGGCGGTCTTAAACAAAATCAAGAGACAGGGGTCAATTATCTCATGTATCTCTTAAATACAGGCAGTATCTTTTACTTCCCCTGAGTTAGTGGGTTACACAGTGGTGCACACAAATCATCCTGGACACCTCAAAAGCCAGTATGGAGTGGTGGGTGTTGTATGTAAAGCACTCAGCACACCATCTGTCCAGAGTAGATAGTAAATGATAGCTCTCACTTTTGTCATTTCTGGCCAAGATCCATGCTTATTGTAGGCTCAGGGGCAAACTGGCCTTCAGTGGTGATGAAGGTGGTAAGCGAGAACCCACACCAGGTTTGCGAGGAAGGGAGTTCGCAGAAGGAGGGAAAATAGCAAAATAAGAGAAACCTGCTAGGCAGGTAGGTGCAGATCAGCATAGTGGAGAGCCTGGGGGTGTTGCAGTTGATCAGTGAACCTGGAACCTTGTGGGATTATAACCCAGATTGTGTGGTATGTGCTTTATTCACTTTTCTATGTAAGTCATTTAGTTTTTGTGAGATTTTCCAAGTAGACACAACTCTCAAACACCTAAGAACCCCTGAAGAGTCTTCATTGTTCCTTTTACACTTAAAACCAATAATAAAATTTGCCAGAGGATTTGTTTTCTTACCAACCACATCACTTTTTTTTAACCATGGAAGACCACCAGAAGATTGAATCTAGCTTTTCTGGAGTGTTTACATTCTTCAGAGTGAGGAAACCCTGTATTTCAGAAAGCAGGATACAAACATGTATCTCCTAAACTTTGGTGAGATTTGTAACACTAACACAATGTTGTAATACTTTGCCTTCAACTGCTGCAAGACTGTATTTTATAAAGGACCTTCTATGACTTGAGTTTACTATCATGAATCGAAAAACTCCAATATAAGCAGCTGAACCTGTTGACTATCCTCAAAAAACTAAAACAAAAGGCAGTTCCACTTTAGTGATGCCAGATCCAAGATTGCTGTTTGGGGCAAACTTTTTTCAACATTGACGTATCCATTCCTAATTCCTCCAGCAGCTTAATTCATTCCACTTCCTGCGAGTGCGTTCTGAAACTAATTCTCCCTGGCAGGCCCATCAGGAGGTAGTGCCACTTGAATCAGGCATTTAAAAAAGGCCAGAAGGAGGTTTTTCCATGGGTCAGGCAACCAACTGGTAACACCTGTCTTGAAATTGCCAGGCCAAAAGTATTTCTGCCTTTCTGCTAGCATGGAACTCGAGGGACTCAATCGAACGCTTGTCTGGGCTTTTCAGCAGATCTGAAACTTCTGGCGATAAAAAGATACCTCCGAGCCTCATATTGAAGAAGCAAAACAATGAATCTGAGAAAGATGCTATGTGTTTTGAAATTTTCACTGCAGGTTGTCTAATTTCGTGACCTGCCAAGCCTCAATTTTTTTTTTTTAAGATTTTATTTATTTATTTGTCACAGAGAGTACAAGCAGGGGGAGTAGCAGGCAGAGTGAGAAGCAGGCTCCCTGCTGAGCAAGGATCCTGATGCAGGACTTGATCCCAGGACCCTGGGATCATGACCTGAGAGGAAGGCAGATACTTAACCAACTGAACCACCCAGGCGTCCCTGCCAAGCCTCAATTTTAAAGTGCATGGCTCACATTTAAATCAAGATCGGAATCTTGGCACTGCAGACATATACCCATGGGCTCCATCTTGAATTGATAAGCTCTTCTATCAAAATTTCAGAAGAGAAGGCTGACACTAAATGATATATTTGAAGGGATATATTGACCACCCATTTCTGTGGACTGTCTAAGCTTCATTCCTGTATCAAACTGACCAGGGGTACATTAACTCCCAGTAAAATGCTTTCAATAGGTCTTTTATTAGGATTGAATAAAAACCCAGTCTTTGAAGAACCATTTGCATTTTAGGCACACCAACAATTATGTTATTCAATAAATCTTTGAGTAAATTTATAATACAATATGCTTTCAAGTACCTTTTTCTCTGTTGGATCTATAAACAGTGCTAAGATAATGTATCCCTGGCTATTATTTCCCCACCTGTAAAATGCGGACACTAAGGCCCAGAGGTTAAATGACATTTTTAAGGTTCCTTATTTCATGAAGGACAGTCTTTGGCCTAGAATTCAGGCCTTCTAAGTTTGGTGCTCTTTCTGTTATAGTATATTATCACATGGGAAAGGAGCTATTGCTTGAGTTGAGAGATTTTTGCTAACGTGTTCAGAATTTGTGAAGGGTCCAGATGACACAAAAAGGTAGCTTCGTGTGTAAAATCTATCTGAAATGTTAATTCAACATCAAGTAAGTAAATACCATCATCTCTAAGTCAGAAACCAATTAAGCACAGCAAAATCTCCTCATATCAAATTATACAAATAAAACAACAAAAACAGCAAGAGGAATTTGGAGCCAGACAATATGTCAACATACATATTTCTGATGAACTATTGTTTCTAGACTTCAAAGTAAACAGGTATTTTTCCACAGGTGAAATACCATTTGATGGCCACATCCTTGACATCAAACTTTTACCGTGCATTTGTCCAACTTGGAGTTTATGAACTTTGAATGGGAATCCAGAGTCTTGACCGGCTGCCGGAACGTAAACAAGCATTAATATTTCCAGAAAACAAAATCACTATATCAGCTTGAACTAAAAGCTGCAAAGAATCCAAGGAAATAGAGCTTTCTTTAGCTCTGAAGGGTAATGATCAATATATATCAGGGAAGAATTCTGTCACTGTATCGGGACACACCCCTGCACCTTATTAAAATTACATGAGAGAATTAATCCCTGTTGGGTAAGGGATCTCTCCCTTCACAAGGACAAAGGCAACTGTCACAAGGAAAGATGGCATCTACTGGTGACACCGAAGGTGACAACATACTGCCACAGAAAGTTCTGCGCTTTTGCTTACTGCTTTCTGATGGGCTTGCTAACAGAATTCATTCTAAAACAGGGAAGACCTTATTTTTAATCAAATGTGGAAAGCAAAGAATGCAGTCTCTACTTTCCAAGGAGGGTGAGGCTTAATGCATTTTTTATAGCATGCTAAGAAGATGTGCATTTGCTAAAAAAGGTTGTTGGGGCTACTTTGTGAACAAAACTTCACCCATTTAAGGAGATATGCCTTCAAAATACAACTTAAAATCAGGGTACTACAGAAATAGGTCAGTAAAAACAAACAAAAAAATCATTCAGATCAAATGAACCAAAGTTTTCCCACTTACCTCAACACCTGATCATATTCTTTAAATGTCTTCTGCTACTCAGAAGATACAACCTCTTTTTGAGTGGGTATTACAAAACCCTTCACAAGCCCCATCTCATTTTTTTCTTTTCTTTTCTTTCTTTCTTTTTTTTGACCCTAAGATCAAGACCTGAGCTGAGATCAAGAGTAAGACACTTAACCAACTAAGCCACCCAGATGCTCCCCCATCACATTTTTTAGTGTCGTCTATTTACTGACTCCCATATTTCATGACTATGTTCTGAGTGCCAAGGGACAAACTTAACTAAGTTATTCAGAGTTGTTTTATCAGTTGAAATTTGGTAAACCTTTTTGCATCCCTGGTTGCTACCCTCACTGGCTATTTTAGATGTGGCCTTCTGATTATTTCTACTTATAAAGATAAAATAGATAAATAAACCATAACTTAATACACATTTTCTCTTCTGTGTGTATTAAGTTATATTTCCTTTATCCATTTTTTCCCTCTCCTTCCTCTTCCTTCTCCCAATTTTTCTGTGAATAAGAACCCATCAGTCTGGGATTTAAAACTGTTGGCCAAACCAGTTCACCATCACCATCTGCAGAGCCATTTCTTCACATCCAAGATTTCTCTATCCCTTCCAAAGTTCCAACTGCTAGAAAGAAGTGTTGAAAACACCATCTGTGCTTCCAAGTGGTTCAGTTTTCTATCCAAAACTTTGGAGCATCTAAAGATTCTTCCCTCCGCTGTTCTCCCAGTAACGTGTATTTTACCACACAAATCATTAGGTGTTTAGCAGGTTTGGGGGCAGTGCATTTGGTCTTGTTGAGCAGCACCTTCTGTCATGAATAGAAACACCCATGCAACAACAGACTGGTCAGTTATCCATGATAATCTACACAGTAGTCTTTCCATACCTCTAAGAAGGAACTCACTAATTGCCACAATTCTTCTATTTTGGCTATCTGCAGGTTTGCTCAGAACTTCTGTTGGCTTAGAATTAGTCATTGTTGCCTACATTTCCAGAGTATCCTGGTTTTCTTCTCTTATGTTTGATTTGCTCCACTGGTGTGATGTTACTTCTCACCCTCCTCTCAATCATATGTCCACAGATGCTTTGTTGTGAGGATTAAATAATATAATGGATGTTAAAATTTGGTCCCCATACTACTGATACTTTGTCAGGATCCCAGTATCTGCATTTGATAATGCAACAGCTTAGTTGGAAACTTCTTCATGGTAGGGAATACTGGCCCAGGAAACATTTAGCGCCCCCCCCAAATAAAAGCCAGTTATCTATATAACTCCTCTTCAGCCTCGGCATGGAGAGACAAACCATGCTGTTAACACTTTTACATAATTAATTTGGAAGAAACAGTCTCCAAGTTTTAGCGTCACCTTGTGTAGATCTTTGCAGTAACAAATAGTAATAGCAATAACCAGAGCCTTTGAAAAATGTTGATTAAGATTCCGTATTTCCATTCTAAGGTTTGAGTGATTGCAGTCAGATGGATTGAGAAATCTCTATAAAGGATGTGTGAGCCAAAATACAACAATGTGCAGCTTGGTGTTGATAACAATTGAATAAGGACCACTGTGGGGTTTGATGGGGGCAGGTATGACTGTCTTTATTGTTCTTTATAATAACGCTAGTCCCAGCATAAATCCTGCCATTTATAAATCTTTGTTGATACATGAGTAATTTAATGAATAATAAGTTGCATGGTTAATTTCTTAATATGAGTTTCTGGTATTTTCATTTCAACTTAAATAACTTTCACCAATCTCCCATAAATAGCACTGCAAGACACAGAAGTAAGTATCACTATACCTCTAGCAGGTAAGAATGTTTTATATGATCTCAGTGTCTCATGGACACCCCCATCACTTCAAATGGGAAATTTAAAAACCATTGTGTAATTACATAGTTGAAAAAATCCATCTGTGGTGCTGGTGCCCTATTGTCCAATAAGACTGTGCACTGTCAGTTTTTACAGTTAGATTGTGTGTCTTTTGGTGTAAACACAGATTTGCTGTTCTGGTGTGTCTTTGGATTGTGCCTTTTGGGAACAGGAGTGTGAGTTTCATAAGGAAGACCAGAATGTGTCTTTGACAATACCTTTTATTTCACATCGAAAGTAGCTAACTTTTGCCTTCTATTATTCATGTTTTACATTTTTCAATCTTGGCTATTGGCATGGTATGATTCATGGCCTCTGAGTATAACTGGAACTTCAACTGATAGAAAAAAATGCCATTTCCATTTTTGTGCATTCAGTGAGCAGATGGGGAATGCATCCGTTGATATAATCTTCTTAGCTTGAAGAGTTCTTGACCTGTCACTCAATTTTTGCCAAACATGTACACATTTTCCTGCTAGACACAATTTTCCTAAATTCCGGGTACTAATTACACCAATCCTCTCCCCCCTGCCATGAACACATATACATTTTTACGAGCTCTGATTCAGGTAATTAAATGGTCTTTCATTTAATCTTTTGTTATATTGCGTATTTATCATGGGATTCAGACAAGTTCAATCAAAGTCCATAAGCAGGCAAAACAAAAAGAACGATCGGCATAATTTCATCCTTGTGTCTTTTGCTTCACAACACATTCAAAAACAAATGACAATCTTTTTATCTGTCAGCTAAAATAATATTCATACCCGGCACTTGCATAAATTTCATCCAAATGAGAATCTCAATCCCATTACTAACGAAAGTTGTAAATCTTGTTCTACAGCTGGAGAGGCTAGAATGTTGGGAGGTGAAATGGCTTATCCGAGGTCACACAGGAATAGTACCAAGGGCTTTACTTTTGCAGGTGCATCTGATGCCTCTTAAATTATAATAAGAGAAGAATTACAAGTCTTGAAAGTGGTTACTCCAATGGTTTCATTGAATTTTTGCAAACTCAGGCCTTTGGACACAACTGTATTACTTTAGCTGTATTATTGTAATCCATTATTTATCAACCCTTTGATTGCTTTCCTCATCTATTTTCCTACTTCCTGTGACAAAGTTTGATCACTATCCAAATTGCTGTTTGGCTAAGTGATCCTCACTGCGATTAGTGAACACCAAACAAAAGTCTGTCTCATCTCAGAATACCAACTGTATAGACAGCGCTTATCAAGACAAAGTATAGAGGAATCACCTGGGGATCTTGACACCACGTATATTCAGATTCAGTAGGTGTGGGGTGGGGTTCTGCATTTCTAACAAGCTCCCAGTTGATGCCAATGCTGCTAGCTTGTACTCCAAGGGGTCAGATCATGAGTTCCTATTATGGATCTAGTCCCTTTGGTTAACTCCTCATGTACTGGTCTTTCAGTAAGAGCTGAGAATTTAGTCTAAACAGCTTTCCTCAATTCCTTTGGCAAGTCTGTAGTTGGAGTTTTTGATTTGTTTAGATCTTCTTTAATTTCTTTCAACAATATTTTGTCATTATTGGTGTACAAGTCTTGTACCTCCTTGGTTAAATTTTAATTTATTCCTAAGTATTTTCTTCTTTCTGATGCTACTGTAAATGGGATTGTTTTTCTTAATTTCTCTTTCTGATAGTTCATTATTAGTGTATAGAAATACAACTGACTTTTGTATATTGACTTTGTATCCTGCAAATTTACTGAATTCATTTATTAGTTCTAACAGATTTTGGTGGAATCTTGAGGGTTTAAGGTCTTCGTGATGGTTGAAGTTGTTGTCTTTGTTCTTGGTGGCTCCCAGAAGTTGAGGGTGTCCCAAGATCTGTCAGAGTCCCAAAGTGGAGGATCATAGAGAGCACCTAGGTGCAGGTGGATTAGGACCTGGACCCTCAGGTACCAGCTGGGAAAGTATGCAGTCATATCTCTTCCAGGGAGAATCTAGGAGATGGGCATTTTTGCAAGCTCCCTCTCTGCTGAACCTGGATATACAACCTTAGAGATGTTCTTACACCCATTTTTTTTTCTTTTTAAAATTTAAATTCAATTAATCGACATTTAGTGTATTATTAATTTCAGATGCAGAGTTCAGTGATTCATCAGTTTTATATAATACCCAGTGCTCATTATGTCATGTGCCCTCCTTAATGTCCATCCCCCGACTCTGCTCCCCTCCAGCAACTCTCAGGTGGTTTCCTATGATTAAGAGTCTCTTATGGTTTGTCTCTCTCTCTGATTCTGTCTTGTTTTATTTTTCCCTCCCTTCCCCTGTGATCCTGTTTTGTTTCTTAAATTCCATATATGAGTGAGATCATATGATAATTGTCTTTTTCTGGTTGACTTATTTTGCTTAGCATAATACCCTCTAGTTCCATCCATGGTGTTGCAAATGGCAAGATTTCATTTTTTTTTTTTGATGGCTGAGTAGTATTCCATTGTATATATATACCATTTCTTCCTTATCCATTCATCTGTCGATGGACATCTGGGCTCTTTCCATAGTTTGGCTGTTGTGGACATTGCTGCTATAAACATTGGGGTACAGGTGCCCCTTCAGATCACTACATTTGTATCTTTGGGGTAAATACCTAGTGGTGCAATTCCTGGGTCATTGGGTAGCTCTATTTTTAACTTTTTGAGGAACCTCCATACTGTTTTCCAGAGTGGCTATATCAGTTTGCATTCCCACCAGCAGTGTAAGAGGGTTCACTTTTCTCTGCATCCTCGTCAACATCTGTTGTTTTCTGACTTGTTAATTTTAACCATTCTGACTGGTGTGAGATAGTATCTCATTGAGGTTTTGATTTGTATTTCCCTGATGCTGAGTGATGTGGAGCATTTTTTCATGTGTCTGTTGGCCATTTATGTCTTCTTTGGTGAAGTGTCTGTTCATGTCTTCTGCTCATTTCTTTCTTTTTTTTTTTAAAGATTTTATTTATTTATTTGCGAGAGAGAATGAGAGACAGAGAGCACGAGAGGGAGGAGGGTCAGAGGGAGAAGCAGACTCCCCGCTGAGCAGGGAGCCCGATGCGGGACTCGATCCCAGGACTCCAGGATCATGACCTGAGCCGAAGGCAGTCGCTTAACCAACTGAGCCACCCAGGCGCCCTCTTCTGCTCATTTCTTAATTATATGATTTGTTCTTTGGGTGTTGAGTTTGATAAGTTCTTTATAGATTTTGGACTCTAGCCCTTTATCTGATATGTTTTTACACACATTTAAAAATTACTTTTGTTTGCTATAATCCTGTAGGACTTGTGAACATAAGCCCCTTTGGCTTTCAGAGCTAAGTGTTTTGAGGGCCCTAGTTGGGGGCACTAAGTCCAAACTCTACAATGCTGGGAGTTAGGGGTTCTCTCTTGATTGCATGGCACTTTATCTGGGGTGGTGTTTATGGTTTATGTGTCCCAGCCTTCCCTATCTGTCTCCATGTGGGGATTTTCTCATTCACCTGATATATCAGAGTCATTCAGCTTTTTAAAATTATTTCTTGTTTTTATGTTTCTCTCAGAGGGAATTATTCGGTGTATAGATGTACATTCAGTGTGTCTGTAGGAAGAGGGAAATTCATAAGCTTATTATGCTGTCATTTTGGGACATTTGTTATCTATTTTATGTGTTTTAACCCATTGTATTTTTTTTAAAGATTTTATTTATTCATTTGAGACACAGAGATACAGAGAGAGAGAGAGAGAGCATGAGCAGTGGGAGAGGCAGAGGGAGAGGGAGAAGCAGACTCCCGGCTGAGCCAGGAGCCCAATGTGGGGCTCGATCCCAGGACCCCGGGATCATGACCTGAGCCGAAGGCAGACGCTTAACCATCTGAGCCACCCAGGCGCCCCTAACCCATTGTATTTTTTAAAAAAATTTATTTATTTGCCAGAGAGAGAGAGAGAGAGAGAGAATACAAGCAGGGAGAGTGGCAGGCAAAGGGAGAAGTAGACTCCCTGCTGAGAAGGAGCCTGATGCAGGACTCACTCCCAGGACCCTGGGAACATGACCTGAGCCGAAGGCAGACGCTTAACCGACTGAGCCATGCAGATGTCCCAACCCACTGTATTTGTTATCCTTACCAAAATTATCCCATCTTTGGTGAGTGGGAGACTTTATATTGGCTCCTGAGCTCTTTTGACACCATCCTAGTAGTGTTTGATGGTTTTCTTGTTGTCTTGTACACTAAGGTGTCCTAGACTTATTTGTATTTCATGTCCTCAGAAGTGGAAACAGCTATTTAAAGAGACTCTGGTTTCTTTTATTGGGAAATTATATCTGAGACCATAACTCATACATAGAGATACTCGCTGTTATTGGGCTGGTCATTGTTTATACTCCTTTTCTGTTGAAAGAGCTTGGAAATGTATGCATGTACATGATACTACATGATAGATTCATATTAGTATTGCTAAGTCTATCTCAGGATTACAGGGTTTTAACATTTTATATATTACATTTGTAACTCCTTTACACTGTGAATTCTGGTTATTGAGGTATAGAAGATGATAGAATTAGGATATCCCATAATGACTCATTTGCTTTATCCCCCATTATACATACAACAGTTGCAGTATATCAATACCAGTATTACCATTATAAATTATGATTACTGAAAACAATTTAAAAACTTGGGGTGAGGCATATTTTATTCTAATTCTCTCCCCACTCTCCTTTCAATGGTTCATCCATATTTACATTGTCAGAGCATATGACCTTTGACAACTTAATACTTTCTCTTCTTTAACTTTCATTTAGACTTCATACTATAAATAAGTACATATTTAATGCTGATGAACCTGTCCTATGACAACGTCTTTCAAATTATCTTGGTTTTCTGAATCTTGTTCTCGAGAACATCCTCAGGAAATGTATATGGGAACAATATTCCTTGAGTTTTTTCATGTTAATAGTTTGGTACATGATGGTCATTTCTGCTGGATATAAAATCCTTAGTTTACATTTTCTTTACATTTTGTATATTTTGTATGTTATGCATTCTCTTGCATAAAATGTTGCTGTCTAAAAGTCTAACAACAGTCTAGATTTTTCCCTTGCACGACCCTTATAAGATCATGAAATTCCTTTAAAAATCCCCAAAATATTTTACTGAAAAATAAAACTGATTTTCATTAATTGTTTCTCCTTTATCTCTGGTTGTTATAAACTTCAATGACTGATTTTTAACTACTGCAAATCAGTGTCCAAAACAAACAAACAAACAAAACCCAAAAGAGTAGATTCCTATTTGAATGAATGCAAAGGCTCTTCTTTTACTTTCACAGCAACTGAGCAATGAACACCCCAGTGAGAAAGTCTGGTTCAGCAAGGTCTAGTATAAAGCATCATGAAACCATGGTACCTAAAGCCTGTTCAGAGGTCTAGAAAAAGTTTTTTTTTAACCACTAGCAGACACCTTACCCAATTCAAGCTTTTTTGATAATACAGTTTTAAACAAAAACAAATTTCCCTATCAAACTCTTTAATAAATGCTATTTGAATAGAACTCCTTTATCTCCAAGGCTGAGGGGATTCAGTTTAGAGAGTGGGCTTTCAGACCATCAACTGAAGTCAGTATAAGGGTGTAATAACAGTGTTTTGTTACCAGTTACCATATTTGATTTAAAAATACATTTTAAAAAAATCAGCATATTACCAGTGGACTCCTCCCCACCTATCATTTAATTTGCTTTAAAATGTACTCCTTTTCTTTTCTTTCTTTCTTTTTCTGGATTTGAAAATGCTAACATGTGGAATAGTCATCAATGGGAAACATATACAGGAAAACATATGTGAAAAATGTATATCTCCCATTGAATAAACATATATTTTATCAGGCTTTTTTTGAAAAGTCCTTTCTAAAGTTATCATATCTTAAAGTTATCTGTCCATGATTAAATCAAATATTACATTTAAGTATATATGGGTAATTTAAGGAACCAAAGACTCAAGTCTTAACAAGGGTATCTAATATTTCAGAAGGAAATCTTTTCAGTGCACACCAAGGATGGCCTTCTGTGAAAGCTGACCCAATAAAAAGAAAACCCACTGAACTGGGATTCAGGTCTTGTTTTTAGGCCTTTCTATACCTCTTGCTGCATATGTGATTATCTCTGGGCCTCAATTTACTCATCTGTGATAGAAGCATCTCACATGATGGGATTTCTAGTGTCTCTTCAAACTCAAAACTGGAATTTCATTTTTCTCTTCTATTCAATGTTCTAATGCCTGATGGTTAAAATAGATATAATGCATAATTCAGCATTTTTTATACATTCATCACCATAAATGTGTGTCTACTGTATGCCAATCATAGCGAAGAAAAAGGCAGATAAAGATTCTTGTCCTCATAGAACTGACATTCTAATGGGGGGATAAAGACAATGAAAAAGTAGATAAATTAACTATGTACCATAAGAGAAGTTTGATAGGCTATGAGGGAAGACAAATTTGGAAGTAAATTTGGGGAGAGGGGACTTCTATTTTAAAAGATTGCAAGGAAGACCTCACTGAGAAGTTGACATTTGAACATAGGCTTGAAAGAGGGAAGAGAGCTGTCCATGCAGATATTGGGGAAGAGCTTTCTGAACAGAGAGAACAAATACAAGACCCTCAGGTGCTTTCATAAACTAAAACAAGATGAACAGGGGCGCCTGGGTGGCTCAGTTGGTTAAGCAACTGCCTTCGGCTCAGGTCATGATCCTGGAGTCCTAGGATCAAGTCCTGCATCAGGCTCCTGCTCAGCAGGGAGTCTGCTTCTCCTTCTGACCCTACCCCCCTCATGCTCTCTCTATCTCACTCTCTCTCAAATAAATAAATAAAATCTTAAAAAAAAATAAAACAAGATAAACAATAATGTCTGTTCTGGAAATGTCATCTGTAGGACACTGAGATCATTTGTGGTTGTCTTTAAGAAATTGGGACAAGAGAAGGGGGCAGTGGCAAAGGAAGTTAATCGTGATGATTAAGGGTCTGTATTTCATGTCATATGAGTAAAGTTTCAAGGAAGAGAGAGCATTTAGAGAAGAGGAAAATAGACCACAGAGTGGGGAGGAAGAGAGATATTAGCTACCTTCAAAATTTAAAATATTTTCATTAAAAACAACCATTTATGTAGCTTTTTCTATGCAACTCAAGAGGTATAGAAGTAGAAAATATTAATAAAAGGCTTTACAGAGAGTTACATGAGCTAAATATAGAGAATAGGTTTCTAATAGCTAAACTAATTGAGGAATGAGATTGGCTGTCATCAGAAGCAATGGGGATTTTTTTTAGTATTTTTTAATTTATTTTAGAAAGAGAGAGGGAGGGATGGGGAGAGAGAGAGAGCATGACTCGGGGGAGGAGCGTGAGGGAGAGAGAGAATTCTCAAGCAGACTCCCTGCTGAGCACGAGCCCAGCACAGGGCTCCAAGGACCCAAAGATCACGACCTGAGCCGAAATCAAGAGTCAGAAGCTTAACCAATGAAGCCACCCAGGCACCCTACATATGGAGAATTTTTATTTTTATTTTTATTTTTTTTAAAGATTTTATTTATTTATTTGAGAGACACACAGAGAGAGAACAAGCAGAGAGAGGGAGAAGCAGACTCCCTGCTGGGTGGGGAGCCCAATGACGTAGGGCTCGATCCCAGGACCCTGAGATCTTGACCTGAGCTGAAAGCAGACGCTTAAGTGACTGAGCCACCCAGGTGCCCCTGGACAATTTTTAAAAGTACAGATACTCAGTGCCAACTCTAGAGGTTCTGAGATTCATTTAGTCTATGCTTGGCCAAAGGAATAGTTATTTTAAAAATATTTATTAATATTAAATATATTTTATATATTAATTTATAAAAATATATATAATCATGTAAAAAATTCTAGAGAATCTGAAAGCACAACTAGGTTTGGGAACTCCTGGTGTAGCTTTTTCTGGGGGCAGTGAGCTCCTTACTACAGAAAATGTTCAGGCAATATAACTTCTTACTAATCACCTCAGAAATAAAAATCCCATACTGGGAGATAAGCCAAAATTGGTGGCCTCTGTGATATCTCTCAAATTTCAGATTTTATGATTCTACCACATTATGAAAATACAATAATATCAAAGGAGGTTGCTTAAATATTTGTTTCAGAACAATTCTTTTACCCATTATTTATAAAAATTGATTATTTCAAATTCTATCTTATCATATAGTCATATAAGCATAAAAAGGAAGTTTGACTAATTTCGTATTGATCTATGACATTTATTTCTAACTGGGCACAAGTAAATGGGAAGTGTTAGTTCTCATTTATCTAGGTGTCTTATCGTTCTCTAAAGAAGACTGACCATGAGAGACTATGGACTCTGAGAAACAAACTGAGCGTTCTAGAGGGCAGGGAGGTGGGGGGATGGGTTAGCCTGGTGATGGGTATTAAAGAGGGCACGTACTGAATGGAGCACTGGGTGTTATACGCAAACAATGAATCATGGAACACTACATCAAAAACTAATGATGTATGGTGATTAACGTAACATAATAAAATAAAATAAAATAAAACAAAATAAAAAAGACTGAAAAAATCCCCAAACCTTTCCAAGTTCATATATGATTATTTTCTAGTACTGAACATTGACTTACTTGAGATACAGAACATTCTCTGTTATACTTCAGTAAAGTCTGAGTACTTTAACAACAACATTAATAATAACAATAACAATAATAATAATTTTGAGGCAATTCACAGAATTTTTTTGAGATATAATCAAAGTTTACAAGAGTCTTGGGGAAGGGAGAAATGTACAAATGAAAATAACATAAAAGTTTATAAAAGCAAATACTGAATGGCAAGGTTAGAAAGCGGGTGTTAAAGCTCAGAGAAGGGACTTAAGAATTGGCATTCATCATGGAAGAATCAAGAGAATTAATAGGAGATTGGAGACAGAATCAGAGCCCTTTTGAAAGATGTATGATGTTCGCATTTTTAAAAGGGGGAAATTCATATATTAGGGGAAGATAAGAAAGAAAAAGTTCCTTGTAATCCCTTCCAACCATAAGATTCTATAAAAAAATTCTAATACTATCTGTAGCTGCTGGATTGGATCAATTATTGAACTTAATTTTCCTATTGATGAATGGAAAGTGGCAGAGGAGTATGTTCTTTTAAAAATTTATCAACTTATGGGGCTCCTGGGTGGTGCAGTTGGTTGGGCGCTAGACTTTTGGTTTTGGCTCAGGTTGTAGTCTCGAAGTCATGGGTCTCATGGTCAAGCCCCTCGTCTGGCTCTGGGCTCAGCATGGAGTCTGCTTAAAACTCTGTCTTCCCCTCCCCCCTGCCTGCACTCTCTCACTTGCTCTCTCTCTCTCTAAAATAAATAAATCTTTAAAAAAATATTTCAACTTACAAATTATTTAGGAAATATGGAGGGGTGGAGAAACACCCATATCCATCTTTTTAAAAAATAACCAGTTATTCTGAAGCTATCAGTTAGTAGCCAATTAATAACTAGCTACCACTAACTGCCTAATTACTAGTAATAAGTAATTAATAACCAATTGTTTAAAATTCATTTGACATTTTCTGTACTTGCTTGAATATACAGTAACTCATTTTACTGAATATTTCCCATTTTTATTCCTAGAATAGATCCACTTTCCAACCAATTCTGCTCCTTGGAGGCTGACATGTATGAACTCCATCAACAGGCTCATTGGCTCTTTGGCTTCTGGTTGGGTTTGGCCATTGTAGAACATCAGCAGATCGAAGAGAGGTAGGAGAGGGAGGTCGGGGTATATGTTCCTCTGGCTGCTTCCCTGCAGGGTTGAGGTGGGCAGAAGGTCACAGAGGGTCCCAACAAAAGATCACAGCTCCTTTCAGGTGGCCTTCTCCACCCACCTTCCTCAGACTCAGTATTGTGTAACCACTCTCTACTCTGACACCTTTAGACCTAGGAGTTGTAGTGAACTTCTGTTGTTATTATCCCACAGTAGGAGGGACAGTGATATCCTTTGTGGTTTCCCTACACTCACTAACTTCTTTGTAAATACTCCTTTTATTCAACCCTGCTCAAATTGTCCATTTGGAATGTGGCATTGGTCTTCCTTGAACTCTTACTGATATGTCCATTTAGTCCCTCTACTCAAAATAAGAAGAGGCCTATATATAAGTAATTACAGGCCAGGAGGACAAAAATAGCTAATATCTAAAACCTATATCCATGTTAAATTCACACTTCACAGGATAAATTTTGAGTGGCATATTTTTTTTCTTTTGGGAGATCCTCACTATTCTTTAGGGTATGTATGTATGTATGTATGTATGTATGTATGTATGTATGTATTATCAGTAAATCTCTCATGAGAGGTACAAATCTACCTATGCATATAGGCTCAAGAACTGAAAATAAGCAAAAAGCATCCTGCAAATCATTAAATAGTTGGGTATATTCCAGTTTAGAAAGCTATGTCCACAAAATGTAGCATTATAATCAATAATACTTATGTTTTAAAATGAAAAATGCAGAATGGTTTGTCAGCAGTTAAATGGATTTTGTTTTTCTATGTCAAAAAGTGAATGTACAGCCTTTTTTTTATTTTGCTTTTGAGAATTGATGGTCAAGAATGCATATGTGATCATGATGAGGAAGAAAAGAGATTGTACAGTCAGATCTTGGAATGGTCTGGCAATTCTGTCAGTGCATTTTGGTTGAACCAATTGTCAACAAGAAGATATAATAATAACACTAATTCAGAGGACAGAGGACTACCCTCTACCGTAAGGTATTATTCATGTAGGTTTCCCTGTGTGAATTATTAATAGAACTCTAAATTTTCATAGCCATTTAGAAAAGTAGTAAAGCAACTCTTAGGTAAGGAGCAACTTCCGTTACTGTGATTCTATTTCTTTGACTGAAGGAGACTTCACTGATCTCATGATACAAATTCGTAGATGTGACCTCAAAATCACAAAGAACAAAAGAAAAAATAGATAAACTGGGTATCACCAAAATTAATACATCTGTGCTTCAAAGAAAAATGTTTAGAAAACAAAAAGGCAACTTCAATAACGGGAGAAGAAAAATGCACATCATACCTTGCATCTAGAATATATACAGAATTCTTACAACTAAGTAACAAAGAGACAACCCAATGTTAAAGTGGGTAAAGGATCCGAATAGACAATTTTCCAAAGAATGAACACATGAGAAGATGCTCAATATTATTAGCTATCAAGGAAATGCAAGTGAAAACCACAATGAAATACCACTTCATACGCTCTAGTATGCTTAAAATAAAAAAGTCTTATAACAAATAAAAAATCATTGGCAAGGAAGTCAAGAGCCTGGAACCTTCATCTACTGAATGTAAAGTGCGACTGCTGCCTTGGGAAGTGGTCTGGCAGTTTCTCAAATGTTTAAATATAGAGTTACCATACGACCCAGCAATTCCACTTAATTGCCCAAGAGAAATTAGAACATGTCCACACAAATCTTGTGTGATTGTCTTATGAATGTTCACAGCAACATCATTTATATTAGCTAAAAAGTTGTAACAACATAAACGTCCATCAGCTGATGAATGAATAAGCAAGAAGTGGTATATCCACACAATGGGATATTACTTGGGGATAAAAACAAATACAGTACTCCCATGCCACAACATGGGTGAACCTTGAAAACATTATACTAAGTGGCAAAAGCCAGTCACAGAGGACCATATCGTGTGATTCCATTTATATGAAATGTTCAAAAGAGGCAAATCTATGGGCAGAGGATGTAGATTCATAGGGCTGAGGGTAGGGGAACTTCAGGCATTATGGGTGATTACTGTATGGTATGGAGTTTCTTTGTGGGGTAATAAGATGGTTTAAAATTGATGATGGTGATGAATGCACAACTCTATGAACATACTAAAAGCCTTCAAATTATACACTTTATTTTTTTAATGTTTTTTATAGAGATTTTATTTATTTATTTGCCAGAGAGAGAGAGAGAGCACGAGCAGGGGAAGAGGCAGGCAGAGGGAGAAGCAGACTCCTCGCTGAGCGGGGAGCCCGATGCGGGACTCCATCCCAGGACCCTGGGATCATGACCTGAGCTGGAGGCAGATGCTTAACCGACTGAGCCACCCAGGCATCCCCAAATTATACACTTAAATGGATGAATTATATGATATGTTAATTATATCTCAAAAAAGTTGTTTAAAAAAAGAGAGTTAATAAATAGTATGAAAAGACAGGCTTCTCCCTTTAAAAAGTCAATGTAAGTTGTTTCTACAAAGCCCATTTTTTGTTTAGAAATGTTATATACATTTCATTCTTCTGAATATAGTTAAGATTTGGGGTGGATTAAAATGGTCTAATATTAACTGGTTCCTTTGTGTACATACAAAATAAAATGCTAAAAAGTGGCGATCAGAGCATTCCAGCCAAAATGCCCTTTGGTGAACAAGGATGATTTAACAAGCCACCTGCATTCTTTCATTTTGAAATGAATATTTGGCTATGATTTTGTTTCCAGTAAGCTTGTCAGGTTCTTTTCTGCCTAGTTTCATAATCATTTTGCTATTTATATGTTTAGTATAATATCAGGTAATGATTAAGCATTGTTAAAGTGACATACTGGGTGTCTTTGCCCTTACATCTCTAAGTCTTACAGAGCAAGTGTTCTTTACATTAATACAGTGACCCTATCCCATCAAACTATTTAGCTAAAATGCACTAAAATATAAACATTTTGCCCTATCATTTTCTTTTTTTTTTTTTAAAGATTTTATTTATTTATTTGACAGGGAGAGAGATAGCGAGAGAGGGAACACAAGCAGGGGGAGTGGGAGAGGGAGAAGCAGGCTTCCTGCTGGGCAAGGAGCCAACGTGACACAGGCTCAATCCCAGGACCCTGGGATCAGGACCTGAGCCAAAGGCAGACACTTAACAACTGAGCCACCAGGCGCCCCTGCCCTATCATTTTCTATTCTAATTTTATATTGAGTATTTTCATAACAAAAGAGAAGTTTCAGGTAAAAAGTAGTCATTTTCATGATCAAATGTTTCCCGTAAATCCATTCATTTTCATTTTCTCCCCCATAAGCACCGAAACTAATTCTCTCCTACTACTCTGCACTGGGCAGGAGGGAGCAGGGGGTGCTAAGTTGAGAGTCGCCTTCTGTTGAACGGAGGTATAACCTTGTATAAGGAGAAAATGAGTATTTGACCCCTTATTAACAGAAGACATCATGCTGGGTGCTTTATATATGGTGTTAAGTCTTTGCAACAATCCTGTATTGCAGATTTTATCATTACCATTTGAGAGAAGAAAAATCTGAACTTAGGGAAGGTGAACACTTTGCTGAAATCAGACAGTTAATTTTATGAATAGAGATCTGAATATTTTTCTTTCTCCAAAGCTTGTTCTCTTTCTCTACTAGTGTGTTTTATGTCTTATGCCCGCTGTGGTGGAGCATGCAGCTTCCCCTTGTCGGCTTCGCCACAGTACTTTCTGGGCCAGCCAGATTTCAGAAATGAGGAAATATTCTAACTCTTACCTACAGACCTTTTCAGAAATGGGGCATTTGACTTACACAGTCCATGGCCCCCACGGTGACAGTTTGTTGTTATTTTTAAACAATTTCCTTAGAATTGCACTCTTTCTTTGTTGCTGTAAAGCAATGGCAATGTTTTCAAAAGCGTTCTAATATTAGCTGCTGCCCTACATCTTTTAAACTCTCTTCACTGTTCTGTGAATGTAGGTTATTACCAACATTATTCCTTTTCTGATTTTTGTTCTGTATTTAGCCAGCTAATTATGAAATCTACACATCAATGAACAATTTCTTTGTATCTTAAATGTTTAAGCAAATATCAGAATGAGGTTGTTGCCATGTTCTCAAACTGGATACAATACTTGACACGGCCCACATATACTCGGGATTGACCTTTTTATTAAAGAGTTACTATTATGCAGTACATCCCATGTTCATTATCAATTCTTCTCTGTTTACTACTAACAAGGAATAGAATAAATGAAGAATAAAGCAATCAAATGATCACATGGGTGAGCAGTAGGACACAAGTGAAATGGAAAAATTAGGCTTGGATTTTAAAAGATAGATTTTTTTTTTTTTTGCTACATTATAGGAGATATGAGGAAAAAACAAGTAGGAGGTTGGAAGGAAGATAATTTTACAGTTTGAAACCAATTTGTATTTTCATTCTGCCTGTCAGTGGGTTTTAATGCACCAAAGGGTCAAGACTGTATAAATTAAATTATGTGTAAAGGATAAGATTTTTTTACTTAAGCTTCAACCATGAAGAAATCAGTATTTCCTATAAGGAAAAACTAATTCTTTAGGGAAGAATAATTGGACCATTGGTATTTTAACTTGCCCTTTTTATTTCAATATATGGCAAGATAAAAAGATTTATGTCATCTCACTAGAAAAGCAATCATGAATACCAAATCACACTGGGGAAATATTTTGTTTTTCAAGTGGTTATCTGTTTTAATGTATCTACCACTAGCTCACATTGTCAAAGGAAAATCATACAGTGTGTGGATTTATAGCTGTGACTTGGGAAAATTATGTACATTCGAAAAGGTGAAGATATAAATATATTTCTTTCCCCAGAATAATTACTAACTCCAGTATTTTGAGCTAAAATATTGGTCAGTCAGTTCTTAAAACCATGAAATGATCTCAAATGTGAGGGAAAAGAATTCAAACAGTATTAATGGGTGCTTTTAGCCAAGAACAATATTTGAAAAGAAATTATTCAATAGAAGTTTCTCCAACAAGGTATTTAGTTTGTTTTGTTTGGTTTGGTTTGGTGGATTTTAAACAAGAGGTTATTTAGATAATCCAGTATACGGCCAAGTCCTTGTGATTTAAGGAGTTTCAATCTGGTTAGTTTTCCATCCCTATCTACCTTGTTAGTCTGCCCGCTGGAGCTCTTAAGTCTTGTTAGCAACAATCACACTTCCAGAGAGAGTGGGCGCAGAAGGAGAGATGGTAGTAACTCGTAAATCTTCACTAAACTGAAGACACACAGGTTTAAGAAAAACTAATTATGATTATATGATTTCATTTTTCACATATCTCATCAGTGTCAATAACTGGTTACATTTTGCTAAGATCTCATCAGATAATCTAAAACTTTAGTCCTAGAAAGGGACTGTCTGTGCCTGTCCACCTGTCCTCTCCTTAGGCCAACCCTGAAGGTCATCAAAGACAGGTCCAGGTCTTCCTGCATATTCCTGTCTGAAGAACATTTTGAGTCTCCTCTGCAGCTAGGCCTGCATGAAGAGCTAGGGAGTCAGCATCTCAGGAACCACCCTCAGTTCCCTTTCCTTGTCTTATGGGGAACAGTTTTGAATGTCCCCAGCAGGATTGAGCCCCAACTGCTTACAGAGTTAATTATCTCATCAGCACACCCTTATTTATGTGCTTTCCTTTCTCATCTGTCTTAGTTCTCTACTCCTTGCTTTCTGGACCACCTCCCAAATAAACTATTTGCACCCAAATTGTTGTCTCAAATCTGTTTTTTTTTTTAATTAAATTTTTTTGGGAGGGCACCCAAATTAGGACAGTGATTCAGAAATTACCGTCTCTATGTATATGAAATGGCCAGAAGAGACAAAAAGTAGGTAAGTGGGTACCTAGGGCTGGATGTGGGAACAGGGATTAATCATAAATGGCAACGAGAAGTCTCGTCAGGGGGCTGCGGGGGTACGGGGGAGGGAGGTGATAAAAGTGTTCTAAAACTGATATGGTGACAGTTGAACCACTCAATAAAGTTACTAAAAATCATTGAACTGTACACTTGAAATGGGTGAATTTTATGATATGTAAAATATATTTTAATAAAGTTGTTTAAAAAATTACCTGATTTTACATGGATAGATATAAGATCCAGAGAGGTAAAATGCTTAAAATTACACAGCAAAAATATGTCAGGGAAAGGAAGAGCATTTCAGGCCATTTGATTACTCTGAGAAATAGCATTCATCTTTGGATTAATTATCTTGCTTTAACTCATTAAAAATTACATGAAAAAAGTGAAAAAGCACCAGTTACATCAAGTATCAATACATTTATGATGCTAATTAGTATAATTATCATTTATTTAGTGTTTATGCTAAATGATTTGCCTATACTATCTCAATTTCACCATGGGCCATAAGGCAGGCATAATTATTGTCCTCTTCTTATACATGGGGAAATAGAGCATGAGAGAGGGTAAGTAACTTGTGAAAGGTCACATAACTCATATGAGGCTTAGCGGGAATTCATCCATGGTGGTCTGACACCAGAGCACATGCCTGTAATTACTCTATTATACCGCTTTTGCTGGTAACTAGGATTTATAGCTCTTACCATTCCAGCATGACCAAAGAAAAAGAAAGCTCCATACCTCACTGTTGAGTTTATTTATTTGCTGCTTGGTCTCCTCTGCTTTGATAAAGAGAACAGCAGCTCCAGTCTCTGGGTCTGAAAAGTGGAACACACTCAGAATGAGTCCGTTAGCAATAAACCTCATATTTGAGGATTGGGGCAGTTGGAATGGAGAAGGAAGCCTAAGCTACTACCTTTACCTTTTCCTGACGCCTGTGCACTGTAGGTTCTGTCTCCCTGGGATTGGACATGCTTCTAGTAATCCTCTGGATCGTGCCTGATACACTCCTTGAAACTAGGCACACATCATGGTGGGGACTGTGACCACACTAATTGGATGTGTCCACGGCAAATCTTCCTTTCCCCTGAACTTCCCCTTTCCTCACCACCATGTTCCAAGATGGCAGAGTTTCTCTTTTTTGACCATTCTCTAAAAATATATCACAGTCAATGCCTAAACCCTAGAATAGGGGTGTTCTTTGCCTCCTCTTTTTTCCCCAAATATTAATTCCTGTGCCCATGAGAACATTTTCCCACTTCTATTTCAGGTGCTAAACTCCACTGCACGTTTCCTATCTCCTCCCTTGTTGCTCTAAAAGATACTATCTCCCATTTCCTCGTTCTCTTAACTCCACTTTTTCTTTACGTTACTCCTCCAAATACATTTATTTCTGTCAGTGACAAAAGTATAGATGAATCGCTGCTAGCTGGAGTGTAAAGGAATGAATTATATATATATATGAATTGTTGCTAGCTGGAGTGGAAAGGATGAATTGCTGTTAGCTGGAGTGGAAAGGAATATATATATAATTTATATTTATTATTTAAATGTATTTATATAAAATGATATGACCCTCCTAATACCCTAATTCTGGTAAATTATGGGTAAAGAAGTTGTTGTGGAAGAAAAAAGTCACTGAAATCAATCCAAAATGGCAGAGTAGTAGAAGCTCATTTTGCAAAGAATTTTGCAAAGTTAATCTATTAATTCAATGAATGACTGGAGAACATATACAATAGGCTAAATCTCCTTTAGAGGAGAGAGCAATGAAAAAAATATATATAATTGACCCTCATGGAGCTTAGAGTCTAGCTGGGAACAGAGAAAACAATTAGGCAATAGATTTGGATTTCACACTAAGGGCACCAGGAAGCCATCTCAGGGTTTTAAGCATAGGATCAGAGTTATAAGAATAAATTTGTATTTTTAAAAATTTACTCCGTATGGAGAGCAGAACCACAGAAGAGACTTTGGTAGCAATGCATGCAAGAGATGGATGTGGCAAAGAAAAGTATGGCGGCAGTAAGGATACAAAGTCTTAGAATTGAGGGTTTAGGAGATAGAGTCAAGAAAATTTGTTGCTTGAATGCATGAGTGTAGGGTTGGATGTTGGGAAAAGGGGAAGAGGAGGCTAAGGAGGTGGTGGGACCAGAAATAGGTGGATGGACATGGTGAGGCTCTGTGTATCATCTCCAGGTCTAGGTTAGTCAATAAGGAAAACTTACAATTGGAACCTACCATCAGCTTTCATAGCAGATACATAAGTGTGACTATAACTATGATTTCTGTGCCTCTTTCCCCAGAGTAACATCAACACAGGGAAGTCAACTGAATGAATGAATCAGGATTGTCAACTGACATCTGCACCCCTTCTTTCCCTGTCTTCCTTTCCTCTGCTCACTCCCCCACCTTCCCCAGAGACTTACAAGGACCCTTCCACTTCTCTAGAAGATGATAAGTACCAGGAAGTGGGATTGTTGATTGAGATGGAATACTGGTATTCTACCAAAAGGAGACACACCCAGGACTGTACATTCAAAATTTTTTATTGGGTTTGGCTTTGTTCATGGACGTATTCACTAACCGGTAATAGATCCTGACATAAGGATCCCAGAGCTGAGTGGGAAGGGGAGGACAGAGTTGGCAGGGGATGGCTAGCCTTTCATCTGGTAGTTTGCGGGTAAATTGTTTGGGATAGCCTATGCTTGCTCATTATTCTCTCTTTATTAACTACAGGTGTGTCTTCTTTAGAATTTACTTGTCATTTCTGGCCTTCATTATGTTGATATATTCCTTTTAATGGGCAATGAACTCAAGAAGGCAAGGGAGAGAGAGGAGGCTGGGTTAGGTTTGGGGGTACCCTTACATTAATTCACCATCACTAGAGGGTAGTGCTTCACATAGGTCTCCATCATTTCCAACCTTCTTACATCCTTCTGAAGTTGTTTATCCTCTGACAAAATGCATGTACATAATCTCTCATCAATAAGTTGGTTAAAAATAACCAATATTCCTACAGTGTACAACCAACACAGCTTTTCCTCTGGGTAATGTTGTTTTTGTGGATTAGTCTGCATTTGTAATAAGAAAACAAGGTCACCTTCTAATGAATAGCAGAAATTTGAGTCTCCTGACAGATAATTTACCTTGGTTGGTAAATGGCAGAACATCTAGCTTGGAGGAACAATTACAAATTATATCTTAATAACTTGGAGATGGCACAAACTCAAGTTGAATTGTTCCATGGCATTGGTAAAATTCTATCATAGAAAATATTCAGAGAATGGGAAGGCAAAAAAGTGCCTATGCTAAACATTACAAGTTAAAAAGGTATATCACCCTTTGATAGAAGGCTAAATATAGAGCTTACCTCCTAGAGGAGGGGAAACTCTGGGCTCTGGCCTGATGCGTTCAGAGCCAAACTCAAAAGTCTGGCTTTCCTCACTGCTGTTTCCATCTTCAATTCCATCAACAATCCTGTTTAAAATAAAGGGCATTGGTTAGTTGTGCATTTATATTTATGGGTTCCAGTATTTCTTTTTTAAAAAAATATTTTTTTAATTTATTTTAGACAGAGTGAGTGCACATGGAGGCGTGTGGCGGAAGAGGGAGAGAGAGAATCCCAAGCTGACTCCCCACTGAGTGAGGAGCCTGACTCAGGGCTCAATCTCATGACCCTGAGATCATGCCCTGAGCCAAAACCACGAGTCAGACACTTAACCAAAACCACCAAGGCACCCTGGATTCCAGTATTTCTAGAAGACTTAAAAATACAGTCTTAATTTCTAAATTCTACATATTCTAAAGCTGTGCTATCCATTATGGTAGCCATTAGGCTTATATGGCTACTGAGCACCTGAAATGTGGCTCAGGCAAATTTAGATATGCTGTAAGAATAAAATGCACATTGGATTTCGAAGATTTCAGTAAAAAAATGGAAATAGTTTTATTAGTAAATTTTTAATATTATTTACATTTGAAATTATATTATTTGGGGCATACTGAGTCAAATAAAATATATCATTAAAATTAAATTTCAGGTGGTGCCTGGGTGGCTCAGTCGTTAAGCATCTGCCTTTGGCTCAGGTCATGATCCCAGGGTCCTCCGATCGAGTCCCTCATCGGGCTCCCTGCTCAGCAGGAAGCCTGCTTCTCCCTCTCCCACTCCCCCTGCTTGTGTTCCTTCTCTTGCTGTGTCTGTCTCTGTCAAATAAATAAATAAAATCTTTAAAAAAATTAAATTTCACTTTATTTATTTTTTGCTTTTTAAAAATGTGGCTACTAGAAAATTTAAAATTACATTTGCACTAGGTGTTATATGCAAACAATCATGGAACACTACATCAAAAACTAATGATGTAATGTATAGTGATTAACATAACATAATAAAATAAAAAGAAAGAAAAAAGAATAGAGAAATGGAGAGAACAAAGAGAGATCATGAGAGAGAAAATGAAGAAAGAATGAGAATGAGCAAGAGTGAGCAGATGAAAAGCAAATGGGAGAGAATGTTAACAAATTGTCTAGCTGAGCAACGGTTATTGGGATTTCTTTGTGCTGTTCTTATCATTTTTCTGTAAGTTTGAATTGCAAAATAAAATCATCCCTCAGTAAAAAAAAAATTACATTTTTGGCTCACAATTTTAGCTCATATTATATTTCCGTTGGATAGAAATACTATAGAATTTAGAATCTTATTTATTCTAGGATTCAAAGCCTTAAGCTACAGAAGTCCTCTTATCTGAATTCATATTAAATCACCACTCTATCTAGAATTAAAATGTTTTAATCTAATGATTATAGCATCACATTAAATAACTTTGATGACACCTTTACTCTGAACCTGGACAAAACCAAGAGTTAAAGAATTACATATAAATGACTATTAAGACTGGCTAGTCTTCTTTCCTTGCTAAATAATGTCTAATCCACTCATTATTTAAAAAATATTATGTCTATTATAGATAATTTAAACATAAAAGTAACAAAAATTAGAAAATAAAAATCACTTGTAATCCACCACTACTGTTAGCATTTTGATGTATGTTCTCAAAATCTTTTTATAAGCATAGGATCAATTGTATATAAACCTTTCTTTTCCATCTCTGATATATTTTCCCCTATTTAAAATTTATTGTCTTTCTTCTTATTAAAAATTTAGGAAGGAGACAAATAAGGCAACGTTTTCAAATTACCATCCTCAACTGAATTCCTGAACCTTTAATGTCCACCTACTTTTCACTAAGTCTGTTTTGCTTATTTTAAAAAATATTCTCTCTAAATGGATAAATTGTATCCTTCAAATGACTAGTTAAATATATTGACAAATATCACTTGCTTTACAAGTAGAAAAACAGAATTTGAATCCAGATTTCCAATCTTAATCTCTGAGATTTTGGACAAAATAGTTCACTTCTTATATCTTCGTAGCACAGATAATATGAACTACCTTCCAGGACTCCTGAATTCCTGAGGAGACTAAATGCAATAGTGAATGTGGAATTACCTAGCAGAGAACATGGCACATAGGAAGCGTTCCATTTTTTTTTTCTTGCTTCTACTTATTACTCAGCTATGATGTGATTTTCTACTATTGTTTGTATTCACCATAGACTACTCCTTTCACATTATCTGCGTCAGGATTTTTCACTCTCTCAATCACCTCTAGTTAATCCTAAAGTGAATTTTTAAAATTAAGAGTAGAGCCACTCCATGTTACATAGAGAAGAGGCCAGAAATAAAACCAGGCTTCAGTTGTCCACAATGATGAAGAAAATAATATTGAAAATGAACATCAACACTTCATTTCCTTTATGATTTTAACTTATTGTTCCATAAAACATTTGGTAAGATCAGGCATTGAGGGAATCACATCGATGGGCCTTGTTCTATCTTTTATTTTCACTTAAATCTATAAATTATAAAATTACAATGTAGAAATACACACTTATAATAATAGGTAGAGCTAAATGGATGAAAGGAGTAGAGAAGGACTTCTGAATATTTAATGGACCCTTTTGAGAATACAACTAACACTAATTATTCTCATACTGTACACACCTCCATGTAGAAGCAAAAATTGCACACAAAATTCAGGAAAGTTGAAGAAGCCTGGCTAGGAACCTGCGTGGTTGAGAGGCCCAGGAGGCTGGATAATTTACTAGCTAGGTACTAGTTTGGACAAAAGGCAGCCTTTTTCACTAGGAAAGAATTGCATGATGTGATTCTTACCTTGGACTGAGGTCTGGGGGTCCAGCACTATTCAAAGCTGACAGTTGCAATTTCAAGTTTCTCTCTTTCCTTTTAGCCTGGTTACGGGGGTCAGTTTCCTGTTTGTTTTTGGGGGAAGGTGAACTGGAGATTCTGCTAGGTGAGTGAAACGGCACAGTGCCCGAGGCCAACTGCTTCAAGCTTAGGCCTAGATAGCTTTTATTGCTTCCAACCTTCTTGCTGCGTGCCGAGGATGTTCCCCTTGTGTAGATGGGAGAGAGGGAGGCTGTCTCCTCCTCCTCTCCCTCCTCCTCCTCCTCTTCATCTTCCACAATGGATGGGAGTCTTTTGTTGATGCTGCCATTTCCCTTGGGCTCTGACTAAATCAGTGGATAACATAGATTAGTACAGATCACGAAGACTGCTTGAGAGGTTGATCATTCATGCTGGTGGGCCCATCTAAGCAAAGTCAAATCCTTTAGAAACTTACTTCTCAGTAAAACTTAAGACTTTGCAGATTTTGCTATTATTTATTCAGGGGTTCAGTGTCTCCCCATTTGTGATATTCCCCAGGTTTACCCTCTTTGCTATCCTGGTGTCAGCCTGTTAATGCCTCTCTTGGTCTTTTTAAATTGTCTTGGTGGGGAGCTGTGTGAAACGTGTGTTTTACCTGGTTTGCATCCAGATTTTACTCAGCCTGTCATCTGTAATAGTATATGGTGACATGCTCTTAGGACATTTTCAGTTTTACAGGAAGGTCTTAGGCCTTGTTATTGTAAAGTTATAGGGTCTTTAGTGGAACTTTATGTGCAGATCAACCAGAAAAATGTTATCTTTGAGAATAAAAATCTTTCCTATTTTGGATAACATAGATGGAGTAAGATCAGCAGCATCTGCAGCCACTCTGCTTCCTGTTATTTTTATTCTCAGACGTCAGTTGGCAGGAAATGGAGCAAACCATTTGGTCTGCTCCCCTTGAGAACCTTGGGAAGGGAAGGAGAAGTCTTGCTAAACCCATCTTAGACTCTTGGCTGGAGTCACTCAAACTTTTGGACTAAAAAAAAGCAAGGGAGAGGATGGGTAAAGGCAATGGAGGTAATGATGGAGAGGCAGGGCAGAAAGGACAGTAAAGGCTAAGCGAGTGGCCTGCAATGGAGTCACTATCAGAATGGGTGTTACTTGCTCTGCCCCAAATGTGGGTTCCCCGCTCCAAAAGGTCATTCATTTTTTTGTGCCTCATTCTCTTTTGAGGATACAATTGCTTCTACCTGTTCATCAATAATTTCTAAGAGAAATAAGACAACAAACTGAACAGATCTAAGAGTGCTATTTAAATCTCATGAGCTGTCATGGTTATTCCTTCATCTTAATAAACAGTTGGTTTATTGGTATATATTTATTTTCCTGTAACAGTTATAATGATAGATACAACAACAAAAAATGAACTTGAACCTGTGGTGACTTTACAGGCAATAGTCTGAATCATTCAGTTTAGGCCAACCTAAGCAAAATAGTTAGTTTACTCATGAAGCTTTCTTGTATTTTAATCGTAATGGCTCAAAATTTCTTGAGGAAATGGCATTAGACTCATCTTTCCAACTAGATATGATTATTTTAATTAATGGTGAAGCCATTAGTTCTTTATTGGGATAGTCATGGTTTGGCTTTTATTTGTTTTTGCTTTTCACAGCATTTTAAAGTTCTGTGCTTATAACAAAAGTTGGACCCACGTGGAACTGTGGGGGAACATTTGTTTGGTAGCAACGTAGAACAGAAAAATTAGTTCACCCAGTTAAAGACACAACAGGGCAAACTTATCAAAGAAATGAAAAACAATGAGTGAATTCTTTTAATTGGACTTCTGTTTACATTTGTACTGGCAATTTAATCATTCCTTTGGTTCAAGGAGGCTCTGCTGGCCCTAAAAGAATTCTCCGACTAATAATCTATAGTGTTTGTACTTCTACAAGCTTGTTTAAATTTCATACTTCCATTTTATCATGGAGACTTGGAACCTTGGGCAAGTTGCTTAGATATTGACTCTTGTGATCAAGGCAGCCAACAGTACTTACACGAAGAATTAACTATTCCTCCTAACATTATTGCAGAGAGGAGCCAAATGTATTAGATTATTAAACACCTAGTCCCACATGCAGCCTCTATGCAAGAGTGCTGGTTACTTTCTTCAGGCCATCTACACAGAAACGCTTGCTTCCCTTGCGTAGCTGGATTCACCCATGTATACACTGCCATAAAATTCGACCACAGATTTCCCCCTTCTCTTCTGACCCACTCTTTCATTTCCCCCTGACAAATGCTTCCATGAGGGCAATGAGGTTTTTATCCCCATAGTCAAAAGAATCTTTAATTTAGCTCATGACATTCTACTGGGATATAGCCATTTCGAACTCACAGGTGACTAGATTCAATCAAACCTGTCATGACTACAGGGGAAGCAGAAAAAAGTCTAGTGGCTGAATGCATGGACTTTTGGTCACACAGTCCTAGAAGTCCTGAGACTTACTACCTATTATTTGGTCAAGTAATATAATTGCTTAAATCCTTTGTTTCCTCACCTGTAAACTGGGAACGGTGTGAGGAAATAGATATTAGATAATGGACGTTAAAACACTTAGCAATGTGCAGTGGAAGTACTTAATAGATGCTTGCCCTTGTGATGATGATGATGATCATGAAGAAAATGGAAACATTTGCCTCAGGGCAGGTGCTACAGAGTGTTGGTTACCTCTTTTTACATAATCTCCCTTTCTTTGCTAGTTAACAGAACTTTTAGCAATGCACCTTGCCCAAAGATCTCCTTTCTCTGCTTCCTTTGCCAGTTGGTTTGACCATGAGGTTAAGTTCTGGGGTGATACCATGCAAGTGGACAGGTTAAAAGGAACTTTCAGGAAGACGTCTGGAAAGAGGGGAGCCTCTATGCTGCTCTTTCATTTTGTTTTTTGTTTGTTTGTTTTTTTAGTTTCTAGTCTGGACTATTGATAAAGTGGAGAGATCTCCAGCAGCCATCTTAGACAATGAGAAGATCTTAAAAAAGGAAACCATGCACTGAGGATAATGAAGCCAAAAGAAGAAAGCTCAGGACCCTACTGACACAGTTATATCACCCACCTCTGGCCTTGTCCACAAGAGAGAAATAAATTGCCTTGAAGCCCCTATTATTCTAGTGGTTTTGTTATTGTAAATGAACCTAAACCTTAATTATACACAATAATGTTTTTGAAAGTTAAAGATGTTGCATTCTTAGAAGGGATCTTCATTTTCAGAGTGCTATGAAGGGGTAAGGAATTCAAATTGGAAAATCCAAAAGAAAGCTAAATATTTCTTCATGAGAAAGAGACTATAGGAATGGCCTGGGGGAAAAGGGGTATAGTTGTGACAAAAGGCAGCCTGTTGAGAAGAGTTGAAACATAGTAACATTTTGCCAGCTCCTGAGGAGGGATTTTGTAAGATGAGAAAGAAAAGACAGCTACTGCCAAGGAGAAACTTGGTTGAATGCACTGAGTTGTTTTAAGGGTTTTTAAGAAGTTTCTCAATAGTATTAAAAGTAAACCCTGTTTGTGCCCCCACAGCCCCAACTATCTTCAGTAAATTATCAATGTCTTTGACAGGTGTTATGTAATTGGATATGTGTTTCTCTGCATGTATGTGTGTCTGTGTGTATACACGTGTGTGAAAGGTGTTGGGTTCTGCTTCAAGGAGAGTACTGAGTAAGGCAAGGAGCTTTTCATAGGGTTCCTGTCACAGGATTATTGGTAGTACAAGTCTAGGTAATAAATCTGATAAATCACTGTTTCTTGGGAAAATTTTCTGTGAAATTGGAGGATTCTTGGAAGTTGGAACTACCATAAGTGTTCAAGTGAAACCACTTCCAGAATATCTCTGAACCATTTCTTTTTATATATGTCATGGATACTCATGTTGCACCATCAGTTGGAAGCCTACAAGAAAACATTTGGCTACTAATTTTAAACATAATAAATGTACTTCCAAGATCAATACCTCAGGATCTTACTACTTTTGGCAGGTTCTGGTGACAACTACTTTTCAATGACAATATAACCCTTAAATAGAGAGATGAGTTTCAATACTTCTCTGTTCCAAACTCCAGAAAGTCAATCAATACATTTCACTGGGAAGTGAGTGTATCAGGGAAATTAGAAACTAAATACATAAGACCCTGAAGTGGGAGGCAGATTTATTGGAAATCCTACAGATTTTAGATAACGGTTCTGCTCTTTGGAAAAAGCCATACCTGTGAGACCGTAGATTTGTTTGATAATCTTGATATCACCTGAAAGAACAAACAAACAAACAGAAGTCGTGAGGATCATTTAAGCCTTTCCAGGTGGTTTGGGACTGGGTAAAATGTAGGAAACAGGGGAGAGAAAGTGTAGGGGATGATGGATCCACCTGGATGGGCCAGAAGGAAAAACACCTCCTAAAAGATGCAGAAAAAGCCTCCCTCAGCCCAGCTTCTGGGAGCTCTATTGGCCAGTGTACAGACTAAGAAAAGGGAGCAGCAAATTGAATGTCACACTTAGGAAATAATGATCGAAAGAGTGGACGTATTGGCTATATTTTCCATCTTGATGCTTTATTTGCTTCCCTTTTGTTTTCCATCTCCCTATTTCCTCTTTCCTGCCCTTCTGCTAAATTCTCACGTCTTCTGTGATTTTTCTCTCTGGCTCTGTGAAAACAGAAACCCATGGAATCTTTTCTTATTTAATCTGATTTCTTTCCATCTGTTCACCTCCCCTTCTTATTTGAATACGGGTGGGGGTGATGTCTCCTTTCTGTCCCATTTGTTTTCCTCACCATGACGTTTCTTGTGGACTACAATTAAGTTCACTGGGGATCCTGATCTCCTGTTTGATCAAATTTAAGATTCCATTGATTACAAAAAGAAAGAAAATCCTGCCAATCAAATTGGGACATGCCATCAATGATAAGAGAGAGACCCCAATATTAGAGATGCTAAAAGGTGCAAAACAAGTAAGTGTTGTAGAATTACTTCAGCAGGGTTTCAGACTACATCTTATATAAAATCAAACTACAGTACTGTGGAGGAGTCCATTATAAAACATGCAGCTTTCCATGCTGGACAAAGAAGCTCTGGAACTTATGATATATCCTGGAAACATGCTTCAGGTCTCATCTACATTGTTTTTTGTGCAAAGACACTTCTTTCATTTTAAAGTGGTAAATAGATGCTATAAATTAGCATAACTTTATTCACATTAAAAAAAACCTTTACACTCAAAAATGATCTGCCTAGGAAGTGAGACATATTTGGTAATTCTGTCAACTCTCACTGTTGTTGTTGTTGTTGTTGTTTTTTTCTCCTAGATGATTAGGGAAATAGATGTGTTATTATTTATACAAATGCTGGCGTCATTATTGCTGTGCAAATACATGTTTCATCAATGTTTAATTTTATCAAAGAAGTCAACCCATTCTACATCTGCTTAGTTGCCTAAATATGCATTAATCAGAAGCATTGTAGACATAAGTTTTGTAATAATTCCCTAAATAGTTACAAATAAAACAGCTGAATAATTAAAAATGTGAAAACCAAAATTACAGTGTCATAGACACAAAAATGTGTTTTAAAAAGCCTTTCAGTTACAGCCTGGATGAGAGAACGAATAGCCCTGTGGGATTTAGGAAGCCTGAACAGCTTCAGGTCAGAGGTGCCCTCTGAGGTGTAGGAAAAAGAAACTGGTCTCAGCGTCTTTTGATTTGGGTGCGACTGTTTGCTCCCTGGTTTACTTACTGGTAGCATGACTTCTGTCAAGTTGCTGAATCCCAAGGTTGTTTTTCTGTATCAGTGCTTCTCAAACTTTTATGTGCACACAAATCACCTGGGGACTTCATTATAAAATGCAGGTTCTGGTTCAGGAGGTCTGGGGTAGAGCCTGAAACTCTGTATTTCTAATGACCTCCCAGGCAATACTGATGTTGCTGGCCCATGGGGCGTACTTTGATCTCATAACCAACATCACTGCTATTATCATCCTATCACCTATTAATTCATTAAGTGTTCACTATGTGACAAGCATCCTGAAAAATGCTCCCAGCCATTATGTCCACCAATTTTCATCGCAATCCTAGAGGTAAGAAGTATCCATCATATAACCAGCACTACTGTGATAGGCTCTCTGATTAAGTCATTTCATTTGCATATGGCATTAAGCACACGTATTTTAAAAGAGTACTATGATATATTCATTCCATTGACCAACAGTTCATGCTGATCCAGATTCTGCCAATTGCAGAGAATATTAGTTTAATGGAAACCCAGTATTTTAAAGCTAGAAGTCACCCTAAAGAGTGTCTGCTACAATGATTTGTAACCTGGGAAACAGTAGAATGTTTGAGAAGCATTCCTAAGTAAAGCAGATTCCAGAGCACCAACTCCAAAGAGTCTCCTACAGTTGGTGGTGGGTAGGACCAGGTCCCCAGGTCAAGGCTGAAACCACTGAGTTAGTCGAACTCTGCCTCGACATGTGGAAATTGCCATCCAGGGAGATGAGGTGACTTGCCCGATCCATGCATCAGGTTAGAGTTCTGGCAGAACCCTACCAGACGCCAGGTGCCCTGACTGTGTGTGTTCCTTGCACAGAATCGGAAGTTGCCTCAGGTGCCTCCTCCAGCAGTTCATGCTGTTGCTTGAACTGAAAGACTAAATGCCTGACATATTGTGGAACTGAATCTAGCATGAGGTTTGATAACTGCCACAAAGCAGATACCCAAATCTCATGATACTAAGTTACCCAAGCACCTTGTTAGCCTTTTCTGAGTTACAGATCTCTACAGAAAAATGATGCATTCTTGACATTCTACCCCCATGGAAAAAAAATGCACAATACAACCTTTGAATAGATAATGTTTATAGATCTCATTTCTTGTTCCAGTAACTGGAAGACTCAAAGGTTTTGGATGTTTTGAGGAAGACAGTCTTATCCAATTTGAGTCCCTCCCACATGAAATTTTTAAAACTTTTAGACAACAGAACTGCTGGTAATCTCTAATGGGGATGATTAAAAAAAAAAGACTGAAGTAATACAGGTTGGGATGATAAAATGTTCTAAATCAGACATAAAACAAGGAATGAAGGTCATTGCAATAAAATCTTGAGAGAAATAAAGAAGGCTGAGGGTCAACCCACTCAGATCTTAGAATTGTACCTTCAGTTTGCCAGGACAGAAGAAGCCAAGTGTGGGCAAGAAAGACCAGGGGCATGTCTTGGCACAAGGTTATCACAAATGAGGTAAGGCTTTATAACCTTGTGGACTAGGAAAGAAACACATTCTCAGCTATACAGAGTTGGTTTAAAACGTTTCTGCATAAATTCTCTTCCTCTTTTATTCCCTGGTCCTAACCACTTAACTTACTCTATCACTCTGTAAGTCCAGTGGGAACTAAGAGGGAGGACCCTTACATTGAAAAAACACTGCTCACTGGCATGGAGAACCAGAAGAAGGAAAATGGTCTCTTATTACTCAGACAATCTGCTACAAAAAAGCAAAACAAATTCACAATGTCCTTTTGAAAAAAGAACTGTGTAAGGAAGGTCTCAAAATTCTACTATTGAGCTTGAACTGCAAAGAGAAATCAAATGTACTAAAATTAATGGTGATTATAGATGTAAAAAATGCCACTGTATTCTTTAATGTTGTCTATGTTACTGAATGAAGACATTCTAGAAGAGCTTTCAAAGGCTCATACCTAACCTTGGCCATTCAACTTATTTTTTTCTTAAGTTCCTAAACTCCCCAGTAGTAAATTTTCTTGCTTTTAGGATTTTCTTTGAGCTGGGCTACAAGCTCTTTGATTTGTTTCACCTATTTCTGCCCACGGATTAAAGTGTCTCTGAATTCTGACACACAGTACTATGACGATAAGGTTTGGGATTTCATGGGATGCTAACGCCTCACCTTTAGAAGCTGATTGGTTTTTCAGTAATAGGTTTTTCAGGCATTGCCGATAAGCTTTCCTTACTCTCAAGATCTTTTCAAGAGACTGAACCACCAAGAAGTTAACTACTAGGAGGTAGGAAGGAAGCAAACGGGAATGGAACCCACCACAGAGACTTAGGAATCCTAAACTGTAACCCAGTGGACCAGTGGCCCAAGGAAGGTATTCTCATGGTTTACTTGGTTTGCAGGTCAGAATTACAAGCCCCTGTGTGAGTCTGCAAATGTCCTCTCAACTCTGGAATCTCCTAAGACACTAAAGTGCTCTGGTAGGAATGTTATCTACAGCTGATTGCTCAATTGGGAAATGAGATGCAAATTACAAGGCTCTTCTTTCTGAGTGATTCATGATATCCTCTGCTTTGTTAATAATGCCGCACTGATTAAATCACAAAGCAGATTGAAGGAACATGTGTCCTCATTCAGAAAAAGGAATCATCACATATTTTATCTTGTTCTCTGGACAACAACATTACCAGTACTGGTGGCTGTTTGGGATAAATAGAGTATGAATGGAGGATACTCCCACATAACTCAGTAACTCACATCGTTAAAAGGCCCATTTTTACAAAACCATAAATAATTGTCATATGATATGGCAAGTAGCAAGTCAATGGGTCTCACTTTTATTTCTGATCTGCTTCTTTCTCTTGTAGACTTAAGTGGAGGTACCAAGAAATAGTAAATGACACCAAAGGCAGGTGGAAGACAGAGGAATTGGAAAGCTCTGGAGAAAGAATAGGCTTTGAATAAGGGGGCACTTGTTTTCAACTAAAAAAAAGTCTAGGAGTTCACTACCATCTAATCTAAAGAAGATATTTTTGAAGCTGGTCTGAAACCCTAAGTGGGTAATACAGTAGCTAATATGTTTCCTTGCTTGTTGTATAACTTAGAAACAGAAATGAGATTTTAATAAAAAAACTGATGATTTTGAACTTTTCTAATTTCACCCTGAGCCTTGAGGTCAAGACAAACTATTAAGACTTAGAGGAGACTTCTTTTCCTCTACATAAATACTATCACTTCTGATGCAGAAAGCACATATCAAATAACCGAGATGTGAATTTAGAGTTTATTTTCTAGTTCTGGAGAGCTCAACCACTGAGACTATGGTATAGGAAACACCACAAAAACTCTTCTTCGCTGTGTATTATGATAAAAGGTCTGTGTCTCAGGGGGTGGGGTGGAGAGGACCCATTCAGGAGATAGTATAGCATATTGGCTAAGAGCTGGGATTTTCCTAGTCTTTTCACTTATTAGCTATGTGACCTTGGGAAGCATAGTAATTGGGATAAATAGGTAATGATGAGGTAATGAATAATTCGGTGAATTTTAATGGTTTAACCCTAAAGAATTTTTTTTTAAGATTTTATTTATTTATTTGTGAGAGAGAGAATGAGAGAGAGCACATGAGAGGGGGGAGGATCAGAGGGAGAAGCAGACCCCCTGCCGAGCAGGGAGCCGAATGCGGGACTGGATCCAGGGACTCCAGGATCATGACCTGAGCAGAAGGCAGTCGCTTAACCAACTGAGCCACCCAGGTGCCCAACCCTAAAGAATTTTATTTCTCATTCTTCCTCTGAAAAATGATGATGGGGTGCCTGGGTGGCACAGTTCGTTGGACATCTGACTTTGTTTCAGCTCAGACCCTGATCTCAGGGTTATGAGATTGAGCCCCGAGTCAGGGCTCCGTCAGGCTCTGAGCTCAGCTCAGTCGGCTTAAGACTCTCTCTGCCCCTCCCCCACCTCTCTCTCTCTCTCTCTCTCACTCTCTCTCAGATAAATAAATAATTGTAAAAAATGATGATAATATTTAAAGTTGTTTTGAGGATTAAATGAGATATATAAATGTAAACTGAACAAATCTTGGAGACCCTGTTGGCCACATCGGACATTAAGAGAAATGTATAACACCCAAAGTACAGTTGACCCTTGAACAGCATTGGGTGTTAGGAGTGCCGACCACCCCTACCCCCAGTGGAAAATCATTTAAAACTTTTGACTCCCCAAAAACTTAACTACTAATAACCTACTACTGACCAGAAACCTTACAAATACATAAATTGTTGATTAATACACATTTTGTATGTTATAAAATATTATATACTGTATTCTTACAATAAAGTAAGCTAGAGAGAAGAAAATGTTATTAAGAAAATCATAAGAGAAAATATGTTTACAGTACTGTATTTATCAAAAAAATCCACATATAAGTAGATTCATGCAGTTGAAACCTGTGCTGTTCAAGAGTCAACTGTAATTTTTTAAAAATAATTATTCTTTTGTGTTTTCAAGAACCTTAAAGCTTATGTGTTGATAAACTACAGTAAGACTTTTTAAAATTACCCCTCCCTTTCTATTCCATTAGCAATAATGAAGGTGCTCTCTCAGAGCTCTCACTGAAACTCTGGATCCCTTCGGTTCACACTTCCCTTCCTGCTTCCCCTCTGGTCATAATGCCCAACGTTCCTGTCAGAGCTGACCGCTAGGTGGTGCCATGCCTTCCAGCCATCTCGTTTCTCTAGGGAGTGAAAGCATTAGGAGCCCGCCGAGCAATGTAAGTCTCTTATGGCTTCAACTTTATGATATACAAGGGACTTATCGTGAAAAAAGTCCTCACATTGTTGCATTTGTTAAGTACTTGGTCCAGTGTCTGGCATAAAAAGCAATTAATTCCTGTTAATAAATGTTAGTTATGTTATTATTGATATATTGATTATGAAGAAAAGTTTTCTTTGAATTGGGTTAATGGGAAAAAGGGCGTTTTTAGCAATGGATATCCAAACACTCACACAGATGGATTTGTCCAACTGAAACTAATATATATGTAGGACTCCTTAATAAAGAGACCATGAAATTGTTAAACATGAGTTTCCCTACATTGCTCTCCTAGCAGAGGGCTATCATCCCATGCCACGGAAATCTTCTTTGTGCAACACTAGGTGGAATACTTTGCATAAAGTAATGACTTGGTATTCTATTCTTTTCTCTCTCAACACTTTCACCTGCTTCACTTAAACAAAATAAAGCACTTTCAAATCGTCCATACAGTCAAGACACTGATAATGTATGCAAATTAACTCAAGCATGATTTTAACTTCCTATCTCTAAATTCAAATGTATGAATTACAAAGCTTTGGGATTAAAAGAAAACCCAAAGAGTCTCTTAATACTTATTCAAGAACTTGGAAAATGCAGGATGATTTTGAGGGAGAGAGAGTTACTTATAAATATGTGGTTCATATCATTCTAGAAAGGCAAAGGACAAAAATACATACCATTATGTGAGAAAACTAGAAATTTCTCCACACTGACATAGGGTTTTAAAGGTTTCAGGCTTCAGGAGCTATGTACCAACTCCATGATTTGGGAGTTCAGCAGTTAATCAGTGCTAAAAAGAATTTGCAGTTTAAACTCATTATATTGAGCTGAGATTCCATGCCCCCCAATGACCTGCTTCTGATTAGGGTACAATGGCTCCTTGGTTAGCTTGTAAAATCAGCTACTATGTAATTGTAAGGAAACACAATAGCTGGTTTCATAAGAGTTTCGGGATACACGCTGAGTACTTTGGTTCCAAACCAGGTGGGTGAAGGAAGATGCTCAATTTGGTATGAGAAGTTTTCGCATCATAACTCCCAATGGCACTTCTAAAGCTAATGTGAAATGCCCAATTTGCTGCCAAGGAAGCTCACTGTCAATTATACACTGTAACAAAAAAGGTGAACAGCCCTATATGTTGAAAATAGTGTTTGTACCAGCAAACTGAAATGTGCTACTCTCCTTATTTAAACCACAGTGCCTTAATTAAGCTCACTTAGCCAGAGAAAAGAAGAAGCCTATATGGGACCATAATAGAGGGGCCATAGGCAGCTTCCACATGACCAAATGCACATCCTTTTTTTTTTTTTTTAAGATTTATTTATTTATTTTAGAGAGACAGCATGAGCAGGAGGGGAAGAGGGAGAGGGAGAAAGAAAATCTCAAGCAGACTCTACACTGAGCATGGAGCCGGACGTGGGGCTCAGTCCCATGACCATGAGAACAGATCTAAGCCAAAACCAAAAAGGATGCTTAAATACTGCACCACCCAGGAGCCCCCAAATGCATATCTTTTTAAATTAAAGCACTGTGAAACTTAAGCATGAAGAATATTGTGTTTCACAGCATTTACACTTTTACCAAATATTCAATAATTTCTAGGTGAAGAAGAAACTCTCACAGTTAGTAGATGAAGGCCAAGCTTCTTAGGTTATCATTTTGTTGTACTCAAAGGTGATGCATGGAGCACTGTAAGGAAGATATTACTGACTAATTATATATCGACTGAAAACAGTCTTTGTGAGAATTCACAATAGGAGTACAAACCACTGAAATTTAGGAAGAAATGTGTCTGAGTTGGCATTTTTGCTCCCCCAGTGGTGATCCAAGAAGTCTCCAGAACAACAATTGTCATAGATCAAATGTGCCTGATATATCTTGTTTCCTTCTCTGGTCTCTCCTAATAACATCCTCACCCAAAGTCTGTGAAGGAATCATTCCCCAGTATTTATATAGTGGTGTTTCTTTTTTATTTCTTTTCTTATTAAATTTGTATTTTGAGCCTGAGTTTTCATCCCAGGATAGACTTTTCCTTAACCTTTAAAAATAAACAGTGAGGGGGACACCTAGGTGGCTCAGTCGATTAAGCATCTACCTTCGGCTCAGGTCATGACCCCAGGGTTTTGGAATCAGTCCTGCATCGGGCTCCCTGCTCAGCGGGGAGCCTGCTTCTCCCTCTGCCTGCCGCTCCCCCTGCTTGTGGTCTCTTTCTCTCTCTCTGGCAAATAAATAAAATCTTTTTAAAAAAGTGAGGGATTTAGGGGAGAGGCTTGTGGGGAGACGTGAGGTAATGACCTCTTTCCTGCAATTACACTATGTGGATGAGATTTTAGCGTTATCATGTGACAGCTTAGTTACAGAATGGCCATTTCCAAGTTTGGACAAAATCACAGCAGTATCGATTGTGGAATTCCTCTTCATAAAAATGTGAACAATGAATAAAGCAGATCCATTTAGAATCGGCATAACTTCTTAGAGTGAGGCATTCTAAACTTAAGAGCTAAGTCAGTTACTTATAGGTTCATACAAAGACGACATTCTTCTAGTTACACACATGAAATCTGTAGAGATAATTCTCTTCAGAACAAACTTTTCTCTCCACGTTTTATTAAGGTGATTTTTTTTAAGGTGATTATTTTCATGATTGCAAAATATGCATCAGTGACTTTACTGGAAGGACGATGCTTTCACAAGTATTTACACGAGTTTGTGCAAAGCAATTCTGGCCCTTCAAGTTTCCAATCTCCTGGATCAGGCCGTGGTTGTGAAGTTGTGTCTTCGGGGATTGCGGGAAGCTGGCATGTTGGATTCTTTGAAGGAATAATTTTGGCCTTAGTTGGACTGAAGGCATACTACTTTTAGGTAATATAGATGCTTCCAAAATAAGTCATTTGGAGTCCCACAGTGGGTGTCATATTTTTCCTACTAATTTCCATTAGATCTTCAGGAGGTGTAACTTCTACTTGCCACTGGCTCTAAACCACTGACTTTATGCATCTCCTCCTCTTTTTGCTTTTTTGTTAATTCATTCAGAATTTTAATTTTTGTTAATTTTTTAAAAAGATTTTATTTATTTATTTGACAGAGAGACACAGTGAAAGAGGGAACACAAGCAGGGGGAGTGGGAGAGGGAGAAGCAGGCTTCCAGCTGAGCAGAGAGCCCGATGTGGGGCTCGATCCCAGGACCCTGGGATCATGACCTGAGCCAAAGGCAGATGCTTAACGACTGAGCCACGCAAGCGCCCCTCATTCAGATTTTTTAAATAAACACTTTTACTTGGAGAAGAACCATTAAAGTGATTCTGTGGTAAATTATTTAGAAAAACTGAAAAAAAGTATTTAAAGGTATGACTACCCTCCTATTTATTAATGAATTTGGCAGATATATATTCCTATAGGCTAGGCTTTCATAAAACGATGGAACACTCATCTGTCCAGCAAGCTGCATTCATCTGCCGCTCCTCCCGTTTTCCTCAAATTACTAAGTGATACCATGTGTGCCCATTCCGTGTTTCCCGAAGAAGACATTCTCATTTAAAGGCAAAACAAAAACACAGTAGTAAAATAAAACACATACAGAGAGCAAAAACAAATCATTTAATTTGGCTGCACACCTTTCTCAATGTTTAAAAGTTTTCTTGAGCTGGAATAAAAAAATAATGGACAGGTCCTACTAGAGGGGCCCATGGTTCAGCCTGGTTAATCGTTCACTAACCGGTCAGCTGTTCACCCGGGCAGGTGCATCCCATTGGACACACAGCTGGGTGAGATTTCCCAGCCTGAACCACATGACTCATTCTGGCCGATGGAATGTGAGCAGAAGAGCACCGTGCGGTTTCTGGGGCTGGCCCCCCCGGAATGCAAAGGCAGCCGCCACCCTCTCTCTCTTAACTGGTTGGCTGGCTGCATACAACGTGTCTGGCGAAGGCCTCAGGCCTGGAGGGTGATGGGGCCACCAAATAGAGGAGGCCTGGATTCCTGAGTCATCGGGTGAGAAGCTGCCGCCTGTACACTGTGATATGAATAACTGCATAAATCGTTTATTCTACTTATTGTATCAAGTTATTGAGACTTGGGGTTGTTTGTTGAAGCAGTTAGCTTGGCTCAACTGACGGTTTCTTAGCGACCACTTGGTCCAGAGGTGAGGACCTGGAGGCCCGCAGAAGGCAAGCAACTTGCTCCAAGTCATACAACTTCTATACGTATTGAGTCTAATGCCTCGTATTCGTTGCTCTTTTTGACAGAATCCTGTTTTGGTTTTTCGGTCTTTTCCGCATATATCATGATAACATTTTGTCCCATCAAGACGGAAATGTGACTAATAAAAGGAAAAAACGTAAACTGTACAACCTGGAATATCAATATGCTTCGTTAGCCCTAGTCAGACCTGGGACTGTTTATGAATCCTGGCAAAACGCAGTGTCACAGATCGGTGAGACCATATGCTCTGCTTTTAAAGAACTTAATCTTCCGGGTGGAACGTATAAGTGGGATTACCACAGCACTAAAAGCTCAGCATCTTGCAGATGTTCATCTCAGAATTTTTCCTTAATCATTTTCCTCAATGACATGGAAACCAAATCCTTTAAATCCCAATTCATTTCACATCTCTCTATCTCCATGGATCCCTCCACCCTTACAGAGTTGTCATTAGTACCCCGTGCTGGCCTGCCAATTCATAATCATGAGATACTTCCATTCCCCCGCTCCAGCCTGGCATCTTGTTTGCTTCCGATTTCTGACTACTTGACTACTGTTTCCTTCAGTCAAAGCCACCGCTCCTTTGGCATCCCAGGATGCTGGGTTTAAATGGCGAGCAAATAGATGCCTCCAATCTGATGAACCGGGGGCCTCCAGATCTGCCTGCTGAGCACAGTCTGTGCTGTGGTGTAAGCAGACTGTTTCTACCATATGTCATCGTCTCTGCTGTCTACACCCTTTTGGGGAACTTCACGGGAAAAGCACTATTAGAGATGTTTATCCTGGGATTTTGTAATTTGTTTTTAATTTTAATTTAATTTCTACCAACTTAGCTCATTTAGAACAGTTTTAATTATACCACCCACTGACTGTATGTTTTATCAGTTGAGCTTGGCTTTAGGATTAAAGGGCTAACTGAAGTGATGGTGTACATGCCCAAGGATGACCGGTGAAATATTATTAGACTAGCAGAGTGTAAACAGTGAAATATATACTTTAGTAAAACATTCAGGATTATTCTAACAAGACTCCAAGGATCCAATCCTTGAATGAAAAAAACAGAATAAAATTATGTTTTCAAAAAAATCCTAACATGCAGAGGTAAAGTATTGGCAGATTGATTGAGAAATGTTAAAAATATTGCTTCTTTCACCTGAATTCTTTTTGTTGTTGTAGCTAGAGGGGGGGGAGAGAGAGAGAGAGAGAAAGGTGAGAGGAGGGGCAGAGGGAGAGAGAGAATCCCAAGCAGGCTCCATGCCCAGTACAGAGCCCAATGTGGGGCTTGGTCTCACAACCCTGAGATCATGACCTTAGCTGAAATCAAGAGTTGGATGCTCAACCGATGGAGCCACCCAGGCACTCCTTTCACCTATATTCTTAATCCTTCTCCATAACTTCTCCATCACTGTGTGTATATGCACATAAAGGAAGTGCTGAGAACATTTTATTTCAATTAATAAGAAGGCCTCCAACTTCTTACAAGGATGAAACTGAATCTGAAAAGAATGGAAATACTATTTTGTACATCTGAAATGATCGTGGAGTAGAGATTTCACAGATTTATTCTCAAACATGGAACAAAGGAAGGATGAAGAACAATTACATGTATAGAAGGCTGAAAAACATGTACTTGAATGGGAAGACATTTTCCCAGAGCTAGTCAGTGACCACAGGGTTATTAATAGGTGGATGGATTTATGAGCAAATGAAAGCACAAATACTTAAGTGAAAGGACAAGTTGGATGGCCAAGCTACAATAGCTCTGTCATCTTACTCATCCTTCTTGTTAAGGACATGTCTTTCCTGAAACATTTAGGCACAGTGGGTTTTTGATGAGACATGAGGAGTAATAGCATTAAGGTTAAGAAGATTAAAGTGAATGTTATTCTGGAAACTCAGTATAGCTACTGCTGTAAGTCAGGATGCCTGAAGGAAACCAACTCTTTTAGGGGAATTATGTTCTGATTTGTAGCAGAGTGCTTTAGTGGACAAATGTACTAGGCTGGGATTCAGAATACCAGCATTTGACTCAATTTTATACTATTTGATTCTTTCACTAATTCTGTAATCTCAGGCAGGAACTGCTGGGACAGCCAGTTCCTTCATCTGTTAAGCAAGGATTCAGGGGTGACACCAGGATTAAACATTAAATGAAAGGAGGTAATGTAAACAAACTTGCTTGCTCCTAATACATACTTAATAAACATTAACACCCTTTCCTTGTCAGCAGATGTGCTACTAAATATGCAATCGACAAGAGAAAATAAAACCTGTTGAGAAGCATTTTGATTTTTTGACTGAATCTTATTTGAAACACGTACTTGGAATGGTTGATGGAAGACTTCATCCCAAAGTAAAGGTCTACTTTGTGCAAAGGGAATATTCTAACTCATTTAGGTATATAATTCACTTAAGTTATATACCTAACCAATGACCGGATTTTTAGTTCTCTGAATGAATAAATTTTCTTTGCTCTTCCCTTTAAGTCACTTGTAATCAAAGGAAAAACTGAGTTTTAATAGATGGCACTTAAGGTCACTTCCAGCCCTAACATTTTATTATTCTGTGATATGGAAACATGTGTGTGTGTGTTGTGTGTGTGTGTGTGTGAATGAATTAAATTCCAATCAGCATTCATCAAGCACATACTTTGTACCAGCAGTTTTACGAGGAAAATGATAGAAACACGAATAAAATATAGTTATGGCTCTCAAACAACTAATATGTATACAACTGAGTTCTCCACTGATAATTTGAGTTCTTCAACGATTTATTTTTTAAAATACATCTTTTTAAAACTTTCTCATGAAAGTATAACATATACAAAAACATGCACAAATAAAAAGTGTACAGTTTGAAGAATTATCAAAAAATGGTTCATTTTCTCTTTCATGTGAAGCTTGTTTTCCCATGGAAACATGTTTCCTATGAATGCTCCATTAACCTAAAACATAGCTGGCATTCACTGCTCATAGGACTAAGGGACAGAGGAAAAATGTATAACTTTGTTTTGATGGATAAACTTACACTACGTTTCCATTGGGTTTAGGATTCAGGTGGTGTGGGACTGAAGTTGCAGTTCCTGACCTCCCTTACTTACTTGCTGAAGAATTGGACCAGTTTTTCCCTCTCTCGTCTTTAATTAGTCTTCTTATCTAGTACATGAACTTAGCAACTTAACTCCAAGAATACTGTGAGAGTTAACAGGAGGCAGTGTTTGTAAAGTGCTGAGCATACAGCTTGGTTCACAGGAGCTATTATACCATCAGCAGCATCAACATCATCTTCACTTCACGGAGCCTTGTCAAGAGAGTGGGCTCTGTTACCGGAGCCTACAGCAGAACTTGGGGGCAGGCTCTGGGCTTCTACGGTGGTTAAAACACCCATCAAAAGTGCAGTGGGGAATGGAGGACCTGGGGTAACAGTGGGGCAGGGTGGAGGATTCCTGGTGGATACAGGTAGTTTTTCATTCTCAAGGAATGTGCATAAGTCGAGTCCCGCCTTTGTGTGTGTGTGTGTGTGCACGCGTGCACACGCGCATATGCAAATGTGACGCTTTCACTACAGGCTGAACATCTGCGGCTCCCTGCAGGATGACAGTAACTAGGAAAGTAGGGAAAGAAAGACTTTTTTGTCTTGTTTATGGGATGGCAGGTGGCCTTTTATCCTCTGACTTTCTCAACTCGGCTAACCCCTGCTTTCCCCAAGGAGCATAAAAATCTAAATGTTCACTGTTCAACTTGCAAACACAAGCTGAAATACCCAGATGTCCTCAAAATTTGGCTGATCTCTTTGCAGGATAGGCCTCATGCTGTTTGACTGACAAATGGCTACACGGGACAGAATCCAGAGGAGGTGAAACAAGAGCCCATTCAGGGTGGTTTAAAGTTTTTTATGTGTTCTCTACTTTGTCTTTATTTTTTAATATATGTTTAAATAAGATTTGTTTTCTGATAAAATGTTGCTGTGATATGATTGCACAACCTGCAATGATGTGATTCCCCACAGTTCATACAGTCACTGGTTTTGCTTCATTTGTCCAACAACTACCTCTGACCACCCACCACTTTTCTGGATCTTCCTTATCTCAACTCTTCAGTCCATGGGTTGCCATGGAAACCACCATATTACTACAGTGTGATCTCCCTCCACCCTTGATCCCCTCACACAAACACTCCCACACACAATAATTGATGAAACCTGGGTAGGCACTTGACTTGAGCTGAACCACTCAGTCCTTCTACAGGAATCTAGAATCAACTAAGAGAGTCCAGCTTAATCTGCTCCCCATTTGAATTGAGGACCTGCTATCTGTGACCATTTCTTGCGATTTAGACAAGGAAAGACAGACGGCGTGATGACTGAAGGAGAAAGAAATGGAGAAGAAAGAAAAAATAAGAAATGTAGAGAGAATCCTGACCTGATTATAAGAATTCCTGAGATCCACGTGTGTGCATGTGCACATGTGTGTATTTTTTTTAATCCCATAAGATACTTCGAATTCTTACAATAAATCTCCTCTGCTTCTGATGCTCTATTTGAGTTGGATTTTTATTGGCTACAGTTAATGTCCTTATTCTCAATTGCCCCCAAACTTACTAGGGTCCTCAGGCTGGGCCCCTTTGCCAAAGTCCCACACTAGCTCTGTCCTAAGATAAGAATTTAAAAAAGAATCAGTCTGTAGTTTGAGAAGAGGTTAAGAATAACCTTTTTTCTTCTTAGGAGTATGGAGCCTTCATCTCTCTGAGGCAGGAGAAAGAGAATTTTAAGGTTAGAGAGGAATGGGTCCAGTGGAGTCCATTCCACCCTGAGATCTTTCAGGGGGAAACAGACGGGGACAAGACTGATAGTAATGGAGGGAATGAAGCAGTAAGCCTGGGTAATCGCTAGAAGAAAAGAGGACACTGAGGGTCTTTTTGCTGCAGTCAGAGCAAGTAAGATGTTCATTAAGTGCCAGAAATTCAACAGCAATCTTCATTTACTGAAAGCCATGAACATAAACACGATGCTGCGCTCCGGGGACACTACCTGACATGCAATCTTTTCCTTCAAGGTAATATGTTTGCCACAACTTCTGAATCCACTGAAAGACCAGTATGAGAAAAGTTTCAGAACCTAGACAATATACTGTATACAAGTCGAATTTCTAGGCCCTTATTTACTGAGCTTTTCCTATCACATCTGAAACCATCTGAAGCATCATAAAAGTGTACGGTAGGTAAAACAATTGACTACAAGATATATCTTGTAGGGAGAGTATTCTAAAATATACAACTGACAAACAAAACACCTGTTGCTCCCACGATAGCAAGGAAAGCTGACATGATCAAATAACACGGGAATCCTTCAATATGCAATTTTCAAGGAACAATTATCTCAAAAAGGTGCAGAATTAATTATGTTCTCTTATTACCCAAGACTGGGCTAGCAGATGCACACCTACACACAGGCTACTCTTGAAGAGCTAAGTATCTGGGCTGTCAGATACAACTTTTTAAGTTATTACCATTTGGTAAATCATTTTCAAGAAAATTGCTTCCAAGTAGCCCAATCTTATTCCAGTCTGAAATGGGGACTAAATTTAAACCAACTCCTTCTTTTGGAAATAGCTCTCTTTTCAGTACAATCTTGAATTAAATTATAATATAGTCACATAGGCGGCAAGGGATGTTGGCAAATCACAGACTTCACTTGAAAGATCTACTCAGGCTTGTTTTTATCTATGGGAGGAAGCACAGAGTCAAACCTCATGGATATAGTACAGCTTAATTATTTAAGAAATTGTCCAGTGCCAAGTGGTCCAATGGACACATCTCAATAGTACTTGGGAATTAGATGCTTTTTCCAGTGCTATTTGTGTTTGAGATAGGGGCTGCCTACTGAAAGCTTTAAACAAAATAAAGATTCACCTTGGCATATAAAAGACATGGGGTCTAGACCCCCACATTCAGATACCACTGAAGCTAATGCTAACTAAGGAACATGAAATATACTTGACCGGATTCCACCACACACATTAGAGACCTTATACCTCACAGCTAACCATTAAGTGCAACAGGCCCATGTGTTCCGTTTTGATGAAGTATTTTATAAACATAGATCAGTTGCTTTGCTAGACCCTGGAATTTTCCACATGTAAATTCATTTCACCCAGAAAGTTTGTAGTCTCATACCCTAGGCAATAAATGTGAGGTGAATAACAGTCTAGAATGATTTAATTGTTAAAAGTATTGATTCTCTACTTTCTGGGGGTATTAGTGTTATAACTGTTCCATCTATTTTTATAGAAAATATGTGTGTGAGCTTAGATTTGAAGGCAGATCCTTTTTCATCTTAACACAGCTTACTATACCAAACTACCTGGAGGAATTATTTTACCTATATTGCAAGGTTTTTTTTTTCCCTTATTATTCAGCTGAAATACCTCCTATGGCTCTTGAAAACCTCTCGTCTTGAATTTAAGGGAAGTGAAAAATAGCATTTCCAATTTAGCTATTCTTTCAATTTGTTCTTTTTAGTATTACCACTGATACTTTCTTTGGCTTTGTTACTTCTTAGGAATGTAATTCTGAATTCTCTTAATTTTTCATTTTATTTTATTTTATTTTATTTTATTTTATTTTATTTTATTTTAT
>NW_023270268.1:22847234-22903935 GCF_011800145.1 Mirounga leonina
ATTTTATTTTATTTTATTTTATTTTATTTTATTTTATTTTATTTTATTTTATTTTATTTATTTTATTTTTTAAGTACACCATATGCCCAACATGAGGCTTGAACTCATGACCCCAATATCAAGAGTCGTATGCTCTACCGACTGAGCCAGCCAGGTGCCTCAACTTTTCATTTTAAACTCCATTTACTGGCTATGTGGCTGCTGTCTTCAGGACTTTATTCATTTTCTTAAAATTTCACAGAAGTTCCAGGTCCCAAAGTAAACTTTTTGACATTCATTCATTCACTCATTGAATATATATTAAATGTTAATTCTACATTAGGCTCTGACTTAGGCACTGAGGCTATAGTCTAGAATAAAACAAAGCCCACATAAAGTAGACATTCTGGTAGGAAAAACTGACCATGAACAAGCAAATATACACATTAAAAGAACTTCAGGTCTTGCTAAACGCTCTGAAGAAAGATAAACAAGGTGATGTGCCAGAGGATAACCTGGAAAGGCAAACTCCTGAGCAGGTGGTCAGGTAAGGCAGGAGGAGCACCATTGCAGGAAGGGAAAGCAGACCAGTTTCCTGGAATGTGAGCTGGAAACAAGATGTCATTGGATGGATCTGAAAGGCAGGCAGTTGTTGGAATGCATAGGATCTTCAAAGTTATGGTTAGAAGTCTGGATTTTATTAACAGTCCATGGGGATCCGTTGAAATATTTTAAGCAACCGAATGAGATGATCCAATTTGTCATTTTGAAAAGGTTGCTTCTGGAGCCTTGAGGAGAGAGGGTGGTAAGGGAATAAGAACAGGGGCAGGAGGACCACTTAGGATACCCCTTCTCATGTGTCATGGTCAGATTCTTTCAGCACCTTCCACACATACAGATGCGTGTGCGCACGCGCGCGCACACACACACACACACACACATGCACACAACCCCCACAGGCTGGTGATGGCAAGTTGACTCTTCCATTACTATGAAACTTTGTTTATTCCACTACGTTTATTTATATATGTTTTAACTATTGCATATGACCACTCTGGAACTTTTGCAATAAATTATGATTATATATGCATTTGTTTCATTTGAGGGTCATTTGAGACTTGGATGTATTGAATTTTATAACTATACTGTTTAAGCATGGTGCTGGGTCTATATAGAGAGTAGATGTAGGTTGTGGGGAACTAGGTTGTTAAGATAATGTGGAGGTTTTAAGCAGCTATGATAGGTCAGCACCTTAAACCACCCAAGTATGATCAAATACGTCCAAGTGGGAAGAAGCAGCTGACCGTGCACATCCTAGAGGGCTCCCTTGTCTCTGCCTCAGGAGCCTTCTCTGAACTTTGCTGTAGCCTCTTGTGTTATGCTGGAGATGGGCATTCAGAGTCCTTCACCTAGAGGTCACTGACCCTCAAGAAACTGGGGAAACACCCCTCCTTTACTAAAGAGGTGGTAAGACCAAAGGAGGAGACTTTATTTTTTTAAGCTGATAGGATTACATGACAATGAGAAATTGAGGAAAAATGAGATAAGACACTTAAAATTTAATAGGTTTCATCACTGATAAACCCCTCAGTAAGAATTTATTTTCCTTTTTCAACAACCATTGCTGTTTGTTGCTCTCTAACCATGATACCACCACTCAGTCAGTGTCTACCACGTGAGAAGCACATAGGTATTTATATGTAGCCATATCAATATTCAATTTTCAGTGTATTAGCATTATTAATTTTTGAAAACAGATATTTTAGATACTCTTCAATCATTTTATTTTTTTTTATCACAGATTCAAAATTCTTATATTAAGGCACTAAATTTCACAACCAACAACACATGAGATTGTGCGAAAGCCAATTTTATAGAGTCTACCATGAGAAGCAGTGAAGCAAATTTCTCATAATCTGCATGGACAGAAATAGCTAAATTAATCCACATCATTATTTGAGCCATGCAGGAGATATAAATAAATAAGACAAATATAGAAAACACGGGGTGCATAAGATGCATAATTAGCATGAGGTCCAAATCATGCTAGCTAGCCTCTCCATAAACTTAGAATATTATATATTTTAGTTAATTTTCCTGTGAGAATTGGATGAGCTGTCAGTCTCAAGTTACATAATTTATCATAGCTCTAGGAGTTATATGTTACTAAAGCTACATGCATATCCCTTCTAAATTTTGACTATTTCTTGAAATGCTTTTATGATCTTTATTTCAAAAAGGACTGACCATCAGTCTTCACTTTACCCAGATGTTCTGTGTCACCTAATAGTGTATAAGTTCCTAGGGGCACAAGGTGAATCCAGAAGGCAAAATCAGAAAGACGAAAGGCAGCCAAAGAGTGGGAGTTAAACTAATATGTATCAGAAATAATGGGGAATTTGGAGATGAAGAGAGAGCAAGAAGAGGAGAGTGATGAGAGCAATAAGAAAGAGCTGAACAACATGGCCCAGTGGCCACATGATTTTTAAGAATAAGGATATATAGATACTGTACATTTATATTGTTTGTGTTTCCATTATGCAAATGTCCTTCTTCTAAACCCATTGATCATCAAAGGCTTCAACCCACTAAACGTCCTGTGTGATTAGATATTTTGTTTGTGTGTTCACAGAAATTAAGGAAAGAGGTTGGGTTTCCCATTGGTCTGACAGCAGAGCAGAGTTGCAAAGCAAAGCAAGAATTCATAACCATTGGTTACCATCAGAATACAAATGCGCCAAGAAGTTGGAGTATGCTTAGAAAGAGCAGAAGACTTTCTCCCCAGGGTATGGAATTATGGGGAAGGGTGGTCCAAATTTATCGAGCCTTAGAAGGCATAGCATCCCAAGATCTTGGAGATATATGTGTGTGTGTATATATATGTATATACACACACACAGAGATTAAGAGAGGGAAGTTTTGAGTGATAAGTGATCAGGAAAAACAAAACAATAAAAATTTTAGGGGTAAGCTCCAGTTCCCATTTGCCCTTAAAAATGCAGCTGATAAGCCTTCTGAAAAGAAGCGATACTTATGGTTCCAGCTGTAATGAAATAGCTTATATTGAACTAACTCTCAAGTAAAAAATGAAGCTGGACAAAATACATAAAATAACTGTTTGAAAGCACCAGAGCACAATCAGCTCAGGGAAGACTTGAAGGGTCGTGGTCCCTGAGAAAAGAGGGGCACACCAACGTGTGCTCTGCATTTACCCAAGTATCTTCTGGGGGGAATATTCTATTTCCCTGTGAGGTGGAATAGCGTAGAACAGAAAGGAGCCATCTTCCTGGCTAAGGAGGCTAAGTTCAGGTGATACTAAAGCACCTGGGATTTGAGGAGTAAAAGCCCAGAGAGCTGTCAACTGCGTCAGTGTGGCCCTAGATGCATGAGTCAACTGCTCACGTGAGCATGCACAGGGCAGTGTTCCAAGAGACTCGGAAGAAAACAGCACCTGGGACGAGCAGAGAGTTCAGCCACCGTGCGGTGCTGAGGAGATGGAGGGTGGAGTTTAAGCCCCACCAAATAGGAGAGGCCTTGGTAAACATCTCAGGCTTTCAGCTGGAGATTCTAGAAAAAACACATCTTAAGGGTGAAGGCTATAGCCCCAGAGGATGGGCAAAGCTGAAACAGAGCAGCTGAACAAAACCTAAGAGGAACTCTGGGCAGGATGAAATTGGTTGGTTGGAACTTGATCTGCCTGTCAAGAGAAAATCTTACCTGCATGGAGGAAAATAATAGAATAATATTCATAAGCAACATCTACATTTAAACAAAAGTATAACATCTGCTAAAAAGAAGGAACCAAATGACCACAACAAAACAAAACAATGCAAGAGAAAGAACAGATAATGAAAGTAATCCCACAGGCAATTCAGGTATTAGAGTCTAAAAATCACTCTGATTTATGTTCCAGCAAACAGAAAAAAAGGGATAAAAAATTTGATCAGAGATACAGATCCTTAAAAAGGAATCAAATAAAAAGAAGGTGGGGGTTGAGATCCAATATTTTCCACTTCACTAGGCTGAGGCATGTTTGGCTCTTTCTCTCTTCCCGCATTTCTTCTCTCCTTTCCGGTTGCTTCCACCCTCTAGCACACTTCCACACTTCAAAAATAGGTTGTCTTAGAGAGTACAAAAGACAACTGTAGTTTTAAAAGTCCATCTGTCGAGGGGCACCTGGGTGGCTCAGTCAGCTAAATGACCGACTCTTGATTTCAGCTCAAGTCATGATCTCAGGGTGGTGGGATTGAGCCCCAATCTGTGCTCAGCGGGGAGTCTGCTTGAGATGCTCTCAATCCCTCTCCCTGTAACCTCCCACCTCCCATGCTCTCTCTGTCTAAAATAAATAAATAAATCTTAAAAAAATAAGTCCATCTGTTGAATCAGAAGATATGAAAAGTGCTTTCAACAGGGACAACATAACTAATAGTGTATACAATGTGACTACATACAAGTTACTTAGCCATTCTGAATCTGTTTTCTGTTCCATACAAATTGATACTTACCTTACAAAGTCATTTTAAGCACTAAATGAGATGCTTTATCTAGGCAGAGAGCTTAGCACAAATAGATTCCCAATAAATATTGATACCTCTTTTGCTGTTTGCTATCGTCAATAGAGAGAAGCACACATTCAAAACGGTTAATCTTGAACTTCAGAATGGGATACCATCTACGTATTGACTGTCATTTACGTATTGACTGTCATTTGATATCCTCAACCAAGATGAAGTAATACACAATTTGTATTCTTTCTCTACCTTTCAAAGTGAGGAATATTAATGACTAACAAAATGCCTGCACAATATGGGTTAGTCAAAACAATAAATTCCTTAAAATCTCAGGGGAAAAAAATCGAGTATTGCAAATATCTTAGACAAACTCAAGGCAGCGAGCAAGGCTTTTGTTGTTACAGAATGCTATTCATGCTCTGGCTTGCCTTTCAACAATCATTCCTATTAAATCATTTGTGTCTCTGACACATCTAATGAAGTTATGTTTGCGATCAGCTTAACCCCAGGATGCAATGTAGTACCTATTTTGTTAGGAAAGCTGTTTGTATAAACTGAAACATGCAGCAAATATATAATTTCATAAAATGCTCATTATGCTTTCAGCGTGACAATCTTTGGCTTTGAATCCTTTATGCATATTCAGTCATTTTAAGATAGACTGTTTTGGGTACTGGTTAAAAAAAAGATTATTCTTAAGCAAACTCCCTAACAAGCAAGCAGAATAGTAAACAGAAACACAGCAAACTCTGAGCCATATATTCTATCTGGAAATCTTTAAATTGTGGAGAAATCACACAACTGTAGCTAAATATTCTATGTCTATTCTGAAACTGATTCTAGTTATAAGCACATGAAAATAAACAAGAAAGAAACTGAATTAAGGGAGGTCATCTATAAACAATACTTTCCTAGAATGTTGATAAACTCCAGGCTTGACTCCTAACTAATTATTTAATTGTTCAACTAGTGGCTGAATAATCATACCTTATTCATTCAGAGATTTTTACAAGTGAAGTCATGACATGTGCTTTTATTATTATAAATGGTCTCCAGTCCCCATGTTTTAGGTCTCAGCACTAATTAGAAGTGAGACTTACATCACTCTCATGACCTTCTCGAAGGTTGTATGTGAGGTCATGCTGAATGTCTTCCATGAATTTGTGAGCATATTCTGGGTAAAGGTCTAGCACTTCAAAGAGTCCTTTGAGGATGATGCACTGAAGATCACAGTAGGTTAAAGCCTTCACATCTGCATTGGTCTTGATCACTTGGTCCTTAATTGATAGGTTTGCTCCAATTAAGTCCCCTTTCCCTTGAAACAGTGAAAAAAAGAGACACGTCACTTTTAAAGAAAAGCAAACCGGGACTGGAAACTTCATTTGACTTACAGGCTTCCCTTCTCTGAGATGACACTGCAAAAGAAAAAGAACCTTCATCTTGGCAGTGTTGAGATTTGGGGCCTGGTATTTCTTTGTTGAGGGGGTGCTTTCTGTACATAGTAGAATGTTTAGCGCCATCTCATATTCCTGACCCCCGGAAGTGACAACCGAAAATATCTTCTGACATTGTCAAATGTCCCGTGGTGGGCACAACTGTTCCTGGTTGAGAACGGTGGTCTGGGGGATAAGGACTAACAGAGCCAGAGTTAGAAACTGTCGGTCATAGACGGGCTCCAGAAAGTTCCTCATGGCATTCAATAAATGACTTTAGTTAAAGCAGTTGACATTTTTGTCACAGTTGCCTCAACTGTTCAGGAGAAATAATAATGGCTCCAATTTTTTTTTTTTTTTTTTTTTTAGTACAAAAAGGCTCTGTAGAAGACATTAAAATGTGTGTTAATAATTTTGATTCTAACACAATAATTGGCTTCATCGTCAGCTTGCTAATGTACTCGGGCTGTTTTATTTACCTCTGAACATGTCTACAAGACAGGAGGGCGAGGAGGGGGTGGTATGGGGCTGGGGTGCCTGGGTGGCTCAGTCGTTAAGCGTCTGCCTTCGGCTCAGGTCATGATCCCAGGGTCCTGGGATCGAGCCCCACATCGGGCTCCCTGCGCGGCGGGGAGCCTGCTTCTCCCTCTCCCACTCCCCCTGCTCGTGTTCCCTCTCTCGCTGTCTCTTTGTCTCTCTGTCAAAATAAACAAATAAAATCTTAAAAAAAAAAAAAGAACGGGGTGGGACAGAGAGAGGTATTGGACATCATGGATGGTGAAATCTACCAAATGAAAATGTAAAACACGCACCCTACTTCTAATACTCTGTGACAGTGTAGAAGGCCAATTTTCCCATCAAAAAAGAAAGCGAATAAATAAAAACTGAGTTCTCGGCTTGCGCCACTGCAGGGAGAGAGACCCACCACCACCTCGTCACTTGCGCCCGCGCCACACCCAGCATCCCTGCTATTTTGCCTGCAATGCTGCCGCCAACCAGTCCTAGGCTGGATTCCCCTGCCTGGGAACCGGCTTGCTTCCTTGAGTTTGCTGATTAGATCATATTGGACAATGTATTTGAATCTTTAAAATCTTTCCGTTGATTTGAATCAGTTTCGCCTAGCAGGAAAGTGAGCATAAATGTAAGTGCTAACGAAGAGCTGATTGCAGCTTCAGATCTATTTTAGACACAGCCATTAATTCACTGGGCATCCGTGTGAGAACCATGAAAGAAAATCCATTGCATCCTCAGACAAACTTAGGATCAACGCTGAAGTATTATGACCTACGTTCACAGAGGACACTGGCATTAGATTCATGGCTACAACTTAGGAGTTTCTTTGCTTTGTCCTCCTGCCTGGGCTTGAAATTTTATTATTTTTTTAATGGCCACTTTGCTCTGTCTCACCGGGAATCAACAACCAACCACTGATCCACAGAGAAACCACCAGGCAAAGAATATCTTCGGAATGGTATAGAACAAATTGCCTTGTCCCCCATTCAGTTAATTTTTTAACTTCTAAATTTTTATTTTTTATGGTGCCCAGCATTTCTGGAAGGAAAGTCTCTGACTTGTAACAGGCTTCGGTAAAATTCCGTTTTATTGAGTTCCATAGGAAAAGGAAACATGCCAAATTAACTATGAATACTTGAAATATTCATAAATACATAACATAAAAATGGATCATTTTAAAATTATTGAATTACATGCGAGTATTATCTCTGAAATAACATTAGATTCAAACCTTGAAGTTGAGCCTTTTGGTTCAAAGAAAAAAAGGACTGAAATCTGCATTTCTAGATGCTAAGGGAATATACAACCACATGGTGCTAGAGAATTCAAGTTGGATTTATTGTTGTCACCCATACAGCTAAACTTGGCAATTTGGTTTCTTACATATTTTGTTAGAAATCTAAATTGGTGCTCAAAAACTCAAAGTTGGGTACCGATGCAAGACGTAAATATAGCCAGGATGCTTTGAATATAAGAAATTTTGAAATTTGTAAAACTCAGGAGAGTTTATCATGATTCAGTGTCTTGCTACAAAGAGCATGTATATTTTCTGTTAAGCAACTGGTGTTTGGAATGACTTTAGGGTCATCATACTTCCATACCTTGGGTGACCACAGCATGGCTATTTAAGCCATAGTGACCCCAGCTATAAAAACACCACCAACATCTTGCCAACTTTGGCACTCTAGAAAGAATTCCAGTTTATTTATTCATTTAAGGAGTATTTATGAAGCACTGACATGCGAGCCAGACCTCATGTTGAGCCCCAGCGCATGTGCACTGGTAAATAATAACATGGTCCCTACCCTCACCGATTTTATGGTCTTGGCGGATTTCTCACTATCTAGATTTAGGACTTTGATCTAAGTTTCTTATTTACTCCAGGTCTCAGTATCCTTATTTCTAAAAGAAGAGAGAGATTTCTGTGGTCTCTTACTATCTCCATTTTTCAGAATTCTATTACTGATATTTGCTAACCAGTTACTCTTCCATAGGGGGTGGAGGGTGGGGAGGGGGAAGCTGATGGGATGCATCTGCAAACCATCCGGGTTAGAGCAATAACATGTTTAATTATAATTAGGCAGACTAATACCATCTGTGAAGAGCACATTTATCAGTGATTTGTCATTTTCTTTTAAACAACAATGAAGAAATTGGTAGAAAAACACAATTACCAGGACATGAAATGAAAGTGTACAAGGCAAACAAATTCTATCCCCGTAACAAATCCTTGACTCTATGTCAACTGCTTCCCCAGGCATCAGATTAAGAAATGCATTCGTGTATTGATTGGACAACTGAGTTGCTTGAATAAGTTATGGCTTGACAGTTGTTTGGCGATACATCTTCCCTACAACATTATATATTAATTCATTTTGTTGGCAGAGTGAACATGTATTAAATATCTACAGATCAAATGTGATTAAGTTTATCAAAGTCAGTATTGATTTTAATTGGCCCTATAAGACAATATTACCATAGGGAAAGTAAAATACCCAATCTCCATTGAAATAATGTTACTCACAGAGATGAAATATTAATAATTTATCCTTGTTTGGGTTTAGTCCCAATACCACATACGAGTATTTAGAATGGTCATGTGGCAATTTGCATTTAGATCACTTTTGATGTTCGACACAGTAGAAACGAAGATGTGAAAATGTTAATCATGAAAATCATAATTTATGGAGGAAATTGGGGCCAAGAGCAAAAGGCAATGGATTAAGTCTTTCAGCTGTGAGTAGAATTTTTTCAAATAAAAGATCCAGTTGAATTATGTATTACAAACAATGTTAATTACCTAGAAGCCATTGAATTTGTACCTATTATGTTCTAATGTTATGGACAATACCTTCATATTCCATTCCTAGAATTGCTGCTATTGTAAAAATACACCAAGATTATGGAAAAAGACAGATTATATATATTTAAACATGCTACATTATTTTTGCTTACAAGCATATGAATCCATATAGTTTTGGAAAAATAACTATATGCCCTCTTAAAAGCAGCCTATGTCAATATAAAACTTACATGGTCCTAAGGAAACCCATGGAAAAGTATTTCATGATTAAAGATAAGTTTTCGAAGCAAATTTAGAAATAATTGTCAATTTTAATTTGGAATTGCAAAATAACAGAATGGCCGTTAACTTTGCAAAGTTGATAAATGAGCAGGAATGTTAAATTCTCCTTTTAAAAACACACATAGAGAGCCTCACTCTGACACTGATAATGACCTGGCCAAGCTGAAAATAAACTCTTGTCAGTTGCTATTCTGTACCTTTTTTTAAAAAAAATGTATTTAGATTCAATTTAGTTAACATATAGTGTATTATTAGTTTCAGGGGTAGAATTTAGTGATTCATCAGTTGCATGTAACACCCAGTGCTCATTTAATCAAGTGCCCATCACCCAATTGCCCTATCCCCTCACCCCCCACCTCCCCATCCAATCTTTCTGTTAAGGAGAAAAAGCGTAAGAGGGTGAGTCAAGAAATTAGCCAAAGCTTTAAAAGACAGCCCAGGGCTCCTGCGTGGCTCAGTCGGTTAAGTGTTTGCCTTCAGCTCTGGTCATGATCCCGGGGTTCTGGGATCGAGCCCCACATCGGGCTCCCTGCTCAGCCAGGAGCCTGCTTCTCCCTCTCCCACTCCCCCTGCTTGTGCTCTCCTTCTCTCTCAAATAAATGAATAAAATCTTTAAAAAGAAATAAATAAAAATAAAAGACAAGCCCTACCTTTCCCCCCGGTAAGTGGCAAACTGAGTGAATACGAAGCAATGAGAAGCCTGCAGGTATTTCACTATTCACTAGCCTCCACCTCTTCACCTTTAATCAGGGATCATCACACCAACCTCACATGGTGGTATGATTTAAATTGGATAATGGACGTAAAACACCTGGTTCATATTAGGGATTCAATAAATTTTAGTTCTCTTCCCTTTTCCCAAAGTATCATCTGCCTTGAAGCTTATGAACTAAAATCAGTGACAGCAGGCTTACGATGATTATATAGATACAGAATGACGGGCATCACTTAGAGGTGGAAAGAGCATTGGAGGTAGAGTCAAAAGACCTAGGTTAGCTTTAACTTTGGAAAAACAGAGGAAATACCACTCCCATCTGTCCCTTTATGTTAGGAAGGCTTAAATAAGACTCCATATGTAAAAAAATATTTTATAAATAGTTAAGTTATTTATAAATCTTAGTTCTTAAATAATATTAAAAATAAATTAGCCCCAGGGTGCCTGGGTGGCTCAGATGGTTAAGCATCTGCCTTCGGCTCAGGTCATGATCTCCAGGTCCTGGGATGAAGCCCTATGTCGGGCTCCCAGCTCAGCAGGGGAGCCTGCTTTTCTCTCTCCCTCTGCCTCTCCCCCTGCTTGTGCACTCTCTGTCTCTCTGTCTCTGTCTCTCAAATGAATAAATAAAATCTTTAAAAAAAAATAATAAAAAAAACTTGCCCCTTTTTATTAACACAAATCCTAAACATTGATGTACTACATTGGTTTTCAAAATGTATTTATTGTTTAGACCACAACTTGACACATTCTTAGGCCTTCAATAAATATTAGTTGAATAAACAAACAGAGATAGTGATTTTAAAAGAAGTACACATAAAAATGTGAGTCAGAATTTTTCTACATTAACTCTACATGTCATTTCTGTCAGCTGACCTTATATTTCAATGAAAACCAATTATGTCTTAATAGATGGGAGTCAACTTTGTGGTACAAAATCTTCACAAACCATCCTGTGGAATTTCTTTGAGGAAGTAAAAAAAAAAGCTTATGGCCACCTGGATAATATGGGATTAGTGACTGCAGTGAGAGCTTATTCTCAATGCATAATCATTTTTGCACTATTTCTAGCCCAGATGCAATAATTTTCATGTTCTTCTCTGAATTTGTTCTCCACAAAAATACGGAAATGCCCTCTTAAAATTGACCAGCTATTTCACCAAAAGGCAGCAGGCATCACGACTAAAAATTTGGCTTTAGGAATCAGAAAGAACTGTGTTTGTTTTCTTATCATGTTATTTGGGACAAATTAAGTTAACTAAGATACTATTTATTCATTTGTAAAATGGGGTTAAGATTCATACTGCTGGATTTTTAACAAGAATGAATGATATGTTGGATGTAACAGCATAGCGTAAACTCACTATGTGGCATAACAATTAATAATAAACAGTTGGCAAATTAAATCCACTTAAAGAATAATCCTGATTCCACGTATTCATCCAGAATTTTCTTACTCGCAATAGCAGTATTTTCCCCCCATTTTCTCTTCTTAACTTATGCTCTAGGGTAAAGTTGCATGAAGCGTTTCAGCTCCGACCTACCAAGAATAGCCAGCACCATGCTGTCTTTAAGAACTTCCATGGAGCCCGAGCATACAAAGTAGATGGCCTGCAAAGCATCTCCTTGACGCAGCAGATACTCCCCCGGAGCACAGAAAGAGGTTTTGATGTGCAGAGACAGAGACCTGAGGCAGCCCCGGCTGGCACACTCAAAGAGGGACAACTGCAAGATTTCCTTGTTCAAGTGCATAGTGATGTCAGAACGCAGCTCGTCAGGAAAGTCTTTCAAAAGCTGTCAAGATGAAAGAAGAAATCAAGCTGGGGTAAGTCTGGTCTGATTGATTTACTCTGCAAGAGAAGAGGGGTGTTCTTCCCACTGTTTGACCAACCAGAGTACAGAAGAGGAAATCATGTCTATACAACCGTGGGGCGATTTTTCAGTGACTACTGAAAAATCAGCTGATAATAAGTCTGGAGAAATAGGATAAATTAATAAAAGACTCTAGAATGAAAATGTATGGCTTCTTGTGACTTGCTTCTCATAAAGACTCTCACTCAGGACCGAAGATACGGAATTTGGACCCCCTGATGTTTCCTCTGGCATCATGATCATGTCAAGAGAAGAGAAACCAAATAGTCACTTAGAAGTGTGGATTACAGTGTGATTGGGGGGTTGTAGCACGGTTGCTTTATTTATAGGATACTTTTCTTACAGTGGTGGTCTGGGGTCTTCCTGGAAGTCTACAGATAACACATGTGCCAGAAGATGTTTACTTTCTTACTTTGTTTGTTTTAAAGGCACACATTAATTTGGTTAATCTAATAATCCAACATTACACAATTCAATGGTTCCAAGAATTGATTGGTTCCTCCAAAGAGGGTCAATGAGAATGAAAATTAGTCCGCCCAATCGACCAAAGTAGCAAACTAATGTAAAACATTGGTCCATCCAAATGGCATCATGAAAACATAAGCTAAAGCAGATGAAAGAAGATGGACCGAATTTCATGAGGGATTAAAAAATAGAGATAAAGAAGTTGGTAGGTGTGTACTTTGCCTCTGAGACCTGCATTAGAGCACCTTGCTTTTCCTAAGAATATGTGCTTTCTGCCCGAAAACTTCAACATGAGAAATGAACATTACCTCATTTGAATCTATTCCATTGTTGACTGACCAGGTTGTTTGGAAATATTCGAGCATCCTCTGCTTGAGCTGCTGGGGCAGGTGATGGACCCGTATGAAGTCCTTCAGATCCTTAGTTCTAGTGTGATAGAGGGACCATCTGGAATACATCCTCTGTATGATCGCTGTCACGTTTCCAAACACCAAAGCATGCATCAAAGCTAGAGAAGACAACACAGCATACATGGGAGAGAAAGTTGGTGGGGGGGCTCACCCCTTAAGTCTAAATTTATGGTTTATATATCCTGAATTCAGCAGAGTATGCTTATGTGGCCATGTTGGTACAGCTACTTTGTCACAGAGTGATCTTGATGCAGTCATTTGTTTTTTTTTGTTTGTTTGCTTTTTTTATTATGTTATGTTAATCACCATACATTACATCATTAGTTTTTGTTGTAGTGTTCCATGACTCATTGTTTGCGTATAACACCCAGTGTTCCATGCAGTATGTGCCCTCTTTAATACCCATCACCAGGCTAACCCATCCCCCCACCCCCTCCCCTCTAGAACCCTCAGTTTGTTTTTCAGAGTCCATCGCCTCTCATGGTTCGTCTCCCCCTCCGATTTCCCCCCCTTCATCCTTCCCCTCCTGCTATCTTCTTCTTCTTTTTTTTTTTAACATGTAATGTATTATTTGTTTCAGAGGTACAGGTCTGTGATTCATCAGTCTTACACAATTCACAGTGCTCACCATAGCACATACCCTCCCCAGTGTTTATCACCCAACCACCCTATCCCTCCCATCCCACCCCCCACTCCAGCAACCCTCAGTTTGTTTCCTGAGATTAAGAATTCCTCATATCAGTGAGGTCATATGATACATGTGTTTTACTGATTGACTTGTTTTGCTCAGCATAATACCCTCCAGTTCCATCCACGTTGTTGCAAATGGCAAGATTTCATTCCTTTTGATGGCTGCATAATATTCCATTTCTTCTTTATCCATTCATATGTTGATGGACATCTTGGCTCTTTCCACAGTTTGGCTATTGTGGACATTGCTGCTATAAACATCAGGGTGCACGTACCCCTTCGATCCCTACATTTGTATCTTTGGGGTAAATACCCAGTAGTTGATGCAGTCATTTGAATCCAAATGGCTTGATCAGAGTAAAAATATCTTTTAAAAATATTCAGTAATAGGCAAAATAGGCCCCTCTGACTTACACTTAATCTGTTAGCTGCTATTCTGACTATGACAAACTTTTGTACTTTTTGCATCTATATTATTTTAATAGGTATAGTTTAATAGCGTGAGAAAATATTTTAATATAATCTCATAAAATAAACTATAAAGTTATAGTTCAATGGTTATCATAATAACCTCCTGGGCATTCAAGACCCTCAACAAAAGGATCTTTCCATTTAGCTCTATGGCATTATTTTTCTGTCTTATTGTTTGCAGTTGATGAAATTTAAGTTATTTCCAGTCTTTTGCTGTTGTGAGTATTGCTTTAATAAATGCTTCTGTATGCATAAAAAAAAAAAAAGTCTATTATAGGGGTGCCTGGGTAGCTCAGTCAGTTAAGTGTCCAACTCTTGATTTCGGCTCAGGTCATGACCTCATGGTCAGGAGAGCCCTAAAGGGCTCTGCCCTCAGCATGGAGTCTGCTTGTCCCTTTCCCTCCGTCCATCTACCTCCCGTCCCACTTGCGAGTGAATGCACACAGTCTCTCTCAAAAATAAATGAATAAAATCCTAAAAATATAAGCCTGTTATAACCAGTTAACCTTTATTAGTCTTTTCCCCTAAGCCATCACTTAAAATTAGTTTTTGGATATTAAATATAACACATTTTTATTAATAAAGGTACGGAGAAAGTTGCTAGAAATGTAATTGAGGATTTTCTGAGCAATCTGAAGCTGAGATTAATATGGCTCCAATCACCAACCTCGCTCTAGCTCTGCGGTTACTTAAATTTTAAGGGAAATATCAGAAAATCTGAGACCATTAAAGAAACAAATGCATTCATAGAGAAAAACAGGTATTCTGCTTAGAATCATCTTTGCCATTCTGAGAGGAGCTAGATGGTTCATATATATGCGATTCCTGTTTCGATGAGATTTCTCAGTCAGATAGTATTCAATCCCCACTTTCTCACTGAGCCTCCCCCCTTCTCAGACCACCACCAGATTATAATGAGAAGACTTTGTTCACAAGAATTCAAGAGTTGATGGGGATTGGAGATGGGTCTTCTACTGGAAAAAAAGTGATTTCTAGGAGTTGCCTACACTATAAGGAGTGGTCAAGAAACTTAAAAGTCAGAAAAGGCAGGACAGGAATTTGCACTAAATAGTCATTAGCCAAACAGAATGGAATGGCCTCTGCAGACACCAGCAGATAGTCCAAGAAGGCCTTGAACCCACTTGGGGCTGTGGCATTGCGAGAGTTGAGAGGCAGGTGTAGTTATATTTATGGGCAGATCAACTCTCAGTGATACTCGGATTTCAGCCCTGATCCCCATCCTGGACAGGACTGACAATGACGTAAGCTCAGGGGTTTGGTGAAATCATCTGTTTCAACAGCTTTTGGTTAAAAAAAAAACAAAGACTAAAAATTTAGTAGTTTGTCTATTAGGATCTATCAAAGTGTCCCTGTACCAAAATCTCAATGTCCAAGGAGTTCTGTTAAAGTTTCTTAGCATCAAAATGGATACATTTGTGCAAATATGTCGACATATTACTGCATCTATCTTCCTGAATCTCCATCCTATTTCACGGTAGCCCCAAATAAAATTCTTTCTTTCCTCTACATTTGCCAGAAATTAATGACCACTGGCATGCTAATTTCAATCTAATCTAACACTGGAATTAAAATTCTTTCAGGTTATATATCATCATTTCTTTACGGAATATATGGTCACCATGCCTATAAAGATAGTTGTAATAATAAGGAAGCCCCCAACATTTTGGAAAAGTTACTAGAATAAGGTTAAACTTAGGGTCTATATTACTCCTGTATACAGAGAGAATATGGGCTTCAGAATGAGACACATCAGGATCTGAAACCTGACTTTGGCACTTCCTAACTGTGAACTTGTGAAGATGCATAATTCCCATGGATGCAGTTCCCTAATGTATAAATATGCATAGTATTTACTCATAGGGCTTTTTTGAGATCTAAGGAGTTAATATATATATATATTTAAAAGTGCCTAATATTTTGTGTGAAAAACAGTGGGTGCTCAATTTATGTTAGTTTTTCCCATGAGAGTGGAAAGCGTAATCACGAATTTTTAACACACTCAGTGATGTAAAATATGGGGGAAAAGGACTCAGTTAAGGTTTTCCAGCAACCTCTTAAATATTTAAGAGTGGTTGTTAGAGGAAATAACTTCTTAATGAAAGAAATTCAAGAAATATTTAATAAGTGCCTGCTCCATACCAACGTAAGTATATATTCTCCTTAAATTTTCCAAAATGAAATGTCTTCCAACAGGTGAAAACTATTAGAAGAAAACTGTATATTGCCTAATAACTTACTGTTGAATGGCTCTTGGTAAATTCTAAATAGAGGTCCATTCTTCTGTATGTTTGTTAAAGCATGGTAGTTCTGATGTCAAGTACTTTGTTTGGAAGAAGAGACCTCCATTTAAAGTAAACACTCAGCAAAGAAAGGAAACAATTTTGCTCCAAGTCAAAGAAATTAAGCCCCAATTTCAGGCTCAGTTAATATACGTATGGGCTCAGTGTTTGGAAGCCCTACCATCTGTAAAAGTATGTAATAGTCTTTCGTGGAGATTAAACTGAGTACTGAGAACAATTTTATTTCATTTATTTTAACACTGCCTTCCTTAATTATCTGTATGATTTTAACTTTGCTTTACTTAATTATAATGTGTGTAAAGCACTTAAAGTAAGAGAAGTAATATGTTCAGATCATTTAGCATCCTAATTGTACATTATCAATAAAATGAATTACTGGATTAATTGTAGCATTCTAAGTGTTGTTGGAAAGTCCTCATCTATTTCTGAGTCACCATAATTTCACTGTTTCATTTCAGCAGAGGCAAATACTTCTCATTTAAGTGGTTAAAAAATAAAACCCCCAACTCCCATAATTTTTCAGCTTCCAAAGTTATTTTGCCTCTCTGTCACTGCTTATCACTTTCCCACTGGCAAAGAGTGAATATAACTGTCAGGCCAAATCATCTCATCTGCTTTGGCAGTTTGACTTAAGAACTGCAATATCCAGGTCAGTTTGGAAGTCATCATTCACTTTTCCTATTACTCCTAGCAAATCTGATGTATATAATTCTTAAAGTAGCATGCTAGGGCTGCTGCTGAGTGTGTGGGAGGTTCTTTTGCTTTGTGCACAAATTTTGTATAAAATGCATTTTGTAAAATCTCGTCTTAACATCAGCTCTTGGGAGGAGGCCCCACAATTAGGGTCTCGAAAGAAAGTCAACAGACCTTCAATGAAAATGCATTCTTAGAGCGCTGCCTGGCTTTCTTTTTCGTTGTCTCCTTTTTCTTCCTCTTTGCCTTCTCCTTTCCCTTCCCATTTCTCTTCCCTTCCCGTCTCTTCCCTCCCCACTTCTCTCTCTGCATTGTGGGCAACACTGTTCTCCTGAGGTATAACATCCATGCTGAGTTCTTCCGCCAACCACTTTGCAGGGCCTTCAGATTGTGTACCCCTGATATAAAAGGAGACCAGAGCTCAGGCTTTGGGTAATCTTAGCTGCCCTCCTCCTCTCTCCCACCTACTCACTGACCTGGAATTTTCCACGCCTGTTAGAGTACACTGGGTTGTGGATAGCAGATGGCAGAGAAAAGAGAGTGAGAACAATTTCCTAAATGACGAATTCAAATGGCAGTGTAGACATCTTTAAAAAGCCTGAATTTGTGAACACCATAGCCCATATGGGTCCGATAAAATTATGTCAGGAGAATATATATAGGATGAGAGGACCCAAGGAAAGCCTTAACTGTTACTAATTTCACTTTACTTTTTTCAGGACAACAATGCCTGATTTAAACGGAACATGTCCTCAGGGATGAGTCACCTTCACTAGGAAATTTTGTCTAACCTTCGAGCCTGACCCGACGGACCCATCAATTGGGGCTGACTTGTTAGGTGACAATGAGGCAGCCGTTACTAAATATGATAGAAGAGTTTTTAAAGAAATGGGGAAAAGTTCTAATATATTTTGTTTCGTGGCAAAAATGATATGCAGAGTTAATATAAATATTGTCGAAAAGAGGGTTTTATATATATATATATAGAGAGAGAGAGAGAGTTATATATATATAAGGCTGAAAAAACTATATTTTGGTAATGGGATTTTATGTAATTCTAATTTTTGTATGGATTTTTCAGTCTTTTCTAAATGTGCATTATAATGGGAAAAATTAAAACGGAAAAAGAAAGAACATCATCTGCCCAAGTTTCTATTTTCATTACTAAACTGTGAACTCCTCGAAGGAAAGTATCATGTCTTAGTCATTTTTGTTTCCCCAGCCTCTAGCACAGTGCCTGGCATAATTTAAGTGTGCCATAAATATTTATGGAACTGAAGTGAACCTCTGGTCATTTGATACTTTCTTTAAAAAGTTTTGTAATCACAATCAATTAGCTTAGAAAATGTATTATGAATAGTTCAGCCCCAAACCCATCCCTCCATCCCTATCCCATGCCCCAAAGGCGATCTTTTACAATTGTTTATTTTAGGTGTTCTTGTGATTATCACCCATATTTTAGACAACATAATTTTACTTCTATTGCTTGACTCATCATGTTAAGACAAGACCTAAAAACAACCTGACATAAAAGGTGAGAACTCAGCTCACTGTTTATCTACATTCTCATCCCACACTTCGTAGTTATTCTTTTTTAGCTCATCTATTATAATTTGACAAAGCGAAATTAATATCAATGACACATCAAGAAAATTACACAAATTCTAAATGTACAGCTCATTGAGATTTCTTAAAGTGAATCACCCTCCCGATGAATAAACAGGATATTACCCCAGGCCTCCCTTGTGTCCCCTTCACAGACACTAACCAGCCCCATTACCAAAGGTAACCGCAGTTGTGAATTATATTGCAATCCATAAGCTTTGCCTACTTTTAAACTTTCTCTAAACAAAGTCATACAATATGTACTTCTTGATGTCTGGCTTCTTTGCTTAGCATTGTTTGTAAAATTCATCCACGTGGTTGCATGATGTAATAGTTCATTCATTCTCATGACTGTATATTACTCTATTGAATAATGATTTCACGGGCGCCTGGGTGGCTCAGTTGGTTAATCGGCTGCCTTCGGCTCAGGTCATGATCCCAGGGTCCCGGGATCCAGTCCCACATCGGGCTCCCTGCTCCGTGGGGAGCCTGCTTCTCCCTCTCCCTCTGCCTGCCTCTCTGTCTACTTGTGCTCTGTATCTCTGTCAAATAAATAAATTAATAAAAAATCTTTAAAAAAAATAAAATAAAATGAATAATGATTTCACAATTTACTTATTTATTCTCCCATTAACGGGCATTTCCAGTTTGAGATTCTTACAATAATGCTCCCACAGGCATTTATTTGTCTTTTGATAAATATATATAAGTATCGGACGTGTTGAGTGGCAGAGTACAAGTATGTTCAGCTTTGGTAGATATCGACAAAATTATTGTACCACTTGCACTCCCATCAACAGTATAGGAGAAGTCAAGATGTTCCATATCCTCTCAGACTTTTGGGTTGTCATTGTTTTTAAGAATAGCATTCCGGTGAATATAAATGCTATATAATTTTGATCTTAATTTACATGTCCTTGATGAATGATGTTGAGTACCTTTTTATATTTGTATTGTTTATTTATTTGGCATGGAAATCTGTGAAGTAATTTTTAAAGTTTTTATGCATTTTTGGATTGTCTGTTCTTATTGATTTGTAGACAGTATATATAACAGATAAGAGCCTTTTGTCAGAGAAATGTTTGCAAATACTTGCTCCTATCCTATGGCTCTCTTTACACTCTTAAATAATGTCTTTTGATAAATACAAATTCTGTAGTTCAACTTACCCATTTTTTCTTTTTGGTTAGGGCTCCAGCTGGAATTAATTTTAATGTACAGTTTTAGGAGGAGCCAAGATTGTTTTTCAACATGCAGATATACATTTGACCCAGCAACATTTATGGAAAGAATCATTATCCTCCCTTCATACCTCACGTCACCTATGTCATAAATAAAGTGGCCATATGTGCATGGGCCTATTTCTACACTCTTCTATTCCACTGGTTTATTTGTCTGTTCCTGAGCTAACACGTGCTTTCTTTTTTTTAAGATTTATTTATTTATTATTTTAGAGAGAAAGAGAAAGAGCTCTGGGGATGGGCAGAGGAAGAGAGAGAATCTCAAGCAGACTCCCCGCTGAGCATGGAGCCAAACACGGGGCTCAAGCCCAGGACCCTGAGATCATGACTTCAACCAAAATCAAGAGGCGGACGCTTAACCGACTGAGTCACTCAGGTGCCCCTAACATGTGCTTTCTTAATTGCTGTAATGTTACAATGCATCTTGATATCTGTAATGCAAATCTTAGTGCTAATTTTGTTTTTTGTTACAATTGCTTTGACTAGTTTTAGCTCTGCATTTGCACTAATCCTTAGAAACGGCTTGTCATTTTTCAAACACACACACATACCCACCAACACACATAAACAGATATCTACTAGAATTTTCATTGGCATTGAATTGAATCTTTAGGTTAATTTGGGTAAATCTGATATATTTATAATATTGAGTCTTAAAACCATCACCATTGTATATCCTTCCATTATTTTAAACCATTTGTAAATTTTCTCACTAATGTTTTGTAGTTTTCTGTATAGTAGAATCGCACATTTGATATGTGAAATTTTTATAATTACTTCTTATATTTCATTTTCTAGCTGTCTGTTACCAGCATATAGAAATACTATTAATTTTTGCATATTGAACATGTATCCGTCAGCTTTGCAATATTCGCTTAATTGTCATAGTTGTTTGAAACTTTTAAGGTTATTTTTCGTGTTGGGTATTCTCAAAGTTCACATAGATTTGTCCAGGTATGGGTTTTTTTCTCATTATTTTTGCTGAATCTCTTTGATAAGTTTTAAATATTCTTCCCATAAATCAATGGTTTGCACACATTGTCATTACAGATGCTCACATGAAATCTTCCCCTTTTTCCCACGTCCTCACTCAGCCAGTGAGTGCCTCTTTTTTTTTTTTTTTAAGATTTTATTTATTTATTTGAGAGAGAGAATGAGATAGAGCATGAGAGGGGGAAGGGTCAGAGGGAGAAGCAGACTCCCTGCTCAGCAGGGAGCGCGATGCGGGACTCAATCCCGGGACTCCAGGATCATGACCTGAGCCGAAGGCAGTCGCTTAAACAACTGAGCCACCCAGGCGCCCCAACCAGTGAGTGCCTCTGCCCGAGATAATTATCTGGGGTTTTGGCAGTTACCTGCAATATTTAATATTGCTACTGCTTGTTTTTGTAGTAAATATTGCATCCCTGTCATTAGTAATTTCATTAGCTTTGGGTGGAGATTCCTAATAAGATACCTCAGACTTGATTCCATAGTAATATACACCTGAATTAAAAAAAATAAATTATTTGTATATATTTGTAGAAATTAAGGGAATAAAATTAATTCATGGTATACAATAAAATGGATATTTTGTAAGAAGTTTGCTAGGTCTCAGTGAATCCTGGCATTTGAACTTACCAAACCTCTGCTGCCTTATATCTAAATTAAGTTGTTAATAACTTCTATCTCATAGTGTTATGAGAATTAAGTGAACAAAATGTTCCATATTGTGAGCGCTTCTGATTAGCTCTCAAAGTTATGCTAGTTAATTAATTAGGAAATATGAAGATGCAGGTATCATTTCTTCTAGCCTAGGGTAATTGTCACAGTAATACAGAGTTATTTCCCACAAACACAAATTTGAGAAGCTTTAACTAATAAATTCAAGTTGCTTAGATGCCATTTGCCATTCAAAAATGATGGTTTCCTCAGTTCTATTCAAGTCACCTAAATGCTTTAATGCTCCTGACAAATGAACACTGGTTTCGCACCGAGATAACTTGATCAATGAACAATAAACAAGTGACAAAGTAACATTATCTGATTATTTCCCCTGTCTTTTGGCCCAGTGACCAGCATTGCTTTCTACTTACAGTGAATAGCAGGGGATAATTTATGCCTTACCCATTTCTGATGCAGGACCATTCACAATACAGTAAATGGATCAATAGAGAATAAAAGCTCAATTATCTAGCAGATTCTTGAAATGTCAAATCAGTAGGTTAAGCCTTGAGCCTTTGAACATTTCCTCGAATTTCCACCAGGAAGAGAAGAAACACGGGCAAATATTAAATAAGTATAAACTGTGTATATTGGCAAAATGCTTGTCATTTTGCTAAGCTGAAAGATAGGCAATCAAGGAGACTGGCAATTAGAGAAGTCATAATAGTGGGTATAAAACAGCCACCACGCTGTCTGGCACACTGTAGCTCTTCAGAAAATGAGAGTTGCTGTTCTCGGCTCCCTGGGCTGTTGCTGCTATATATCAGCCAAGAGCCTGCGACAATTGCTGCAGTCCCAGCACGCCATTTCAGCAACAAGCACTGCCTTTCCAAGAAATTCTCCCCATCCCTGGCCCTTACTCTGTCACTGCCTCTGAACTTCCTAATGTAAATGCGGCACGTAGTGTTTACCGCCTGCTATAATTAAAACTCTTTCCACGTCGTTCAGGCCATCTCTTCCAACCTGGATTGTAAGTTCCTTAAGGGAAGGGTTGGCTGGATACTCCTTTGATTTCGCCAGAGGCTGGAGGAGTCATTGCTTAAAGCCCCGCATACTCAGTTTGTATCTCCCACGCAAGGAAGCTGGTAGGAACCATCCCCTATTATAAGGTTTGAAACTCTGATAGCTGGGATTAAGGCCATTGAAAGAATACGATAAAACAGGCTTTTGGAGAGAAGCATATGGGGTAAAAAGCACTGATAGAACCCTAGTTGAAGAATTCTGGTCTAAGAAGAATGTTTACTTGATCCAGGTAAATATCCACATCTCCTACGACCCCACGAGAGCCATCTTGTAATTCAGTAAGTTTCCGATTATGAATTTGTAGGTGGAAGTAAGCATTTATCTGGGTTCAAACCTTGCCTCTTTTACTAACTGATGGTATGACATTGGGAAAGTTACTGTATTTCGCCAAGCTTTAGATTTATCATCTGAAAAGTGTGGATAAGAATGGTGTCAATCCTGTATAAGTTAGGAGGTTCAGAAAAGGGAAATTGAACTAACGGTTTCTACAGAGGAAATTCACTACAGAGAATTGGTTTTCCTGGGGCTAGAGAGCTAAATGAGCAAAAAGAGAGTATAGAGGTCATGTGGATATAATAACCACGAGAAGGAGCTTCTGTCCTTTGAGATGGATAGATAAAGTTCTTGGAAGAAGTGCGCTTATCAGAACACAGAAGCCCAAAAGAGGTGCTGCGAGGAGCTGTTAGAAACCAGGGCTCTGACTTTGGATGCTGAGGCGCTCCCAACTAATGCAGGGATCTCCAAGAAGATCCAGTGAGGCTGGTTCTGGGAGCGCCTGAAGATGCTCAACGCTGGGACCGCTTGATGCTGACTGAGGCAGTCTGCCCCTGAAGGTGCATCACACACGTCAGAAGCAGGCGGTCTCTCCCCACTTCCTGCTTTCCAGTCTCCCTCTGGCGCCCCTATGGGCAGAAGTCACGGAAGTCAGCTGGCAAAGAAAAATGAGGTTTGTAGAGTCCAAACTCTGGCATTACAAAGCACAGCCCAGAAGGTGGGTTTGGAGCTTGGAGACAATAGTATATTAGTTTGTCTATTTCTTAAATGGGATAGTAATAGTGCCCAACCCATAGATTTGCCTTTAGGATTACTCAGGGTATTGTACTGAAGCATTTAGCACAGAGAATGGAACATAAAAACAATTTTAAAATGTTAAATATTTATTATTGTATTGGGTGTTTTTCTTTGCTTTATTTGTTATTTTTAACTAAGTGATATAGCAAACATCCTTAATGTACTATATTAGTATTAATAAAATTTGATAACACTGACCTGTTTGAGACTATAGAATGGAGTTTCAAACATATACCTGCAATTCAGACTCATGTAATTCATAAACACTAGGGGTAAACAGTACGCGGAGAAAACAATGTTTCTGTCCTTTCAAAATCAGCCATCAAGTAAATGGTTACTTCTTCATCTGTCCAGAAAATGGAATTCTTTGACATCATAGACTTTCACTGCTAATCTATATGTATATTAAAGTGTTTGTCACTGATTTTCTAACTAGTGCTTTTAGACTCTTCCAATTTAAATAATATATCGCTATTGTGTTTTAGGACCGAGTAAACAGAACAGCAATGGTATGGCATTTTCTCTTGGTGTGAAAGAAGAATTTCCCTTACCACCAATCAGCATGGTGCAGATGGAGAAGATCTTTTCTGCATCTGTATTAGCAGAGACATTCCCAAACCCAACGCTGGTGAGGCTGCTGAGGGTGAAGTACAGAGCGGCAATATAAGCACTTCGGATGGACGGGCCCCCTAAGGTATTGTTGCCGTAGTATGGAGATTCTAGTCTCTTTCCCAACTCATGGAGCCAGCCTGCAATGGAAGAAAGAATGAGAACTTAAACCCAAAGAGTAAAGTCCCAGTATGAGCACCTGGCGGTAATGAGAAATGAACATTTAGGGACATACGAATTTGCTCAGAAGAAAGAAGAGAGAAAAGCTAAAAGGAAGTTGAAGGCAAGGAATGAGATTCCACTGCTACAAAAGCAAAAATACCACTTTTATGCAAGCTGTTCTGTTTAAGACACAGCAGAGAGGTGGGCATCCAAGAGCAGATGGGTGGTCAAAGCTAAACAGGTTACACTAATGCTGATTACCTGCAGAGATAGAAACCAGCATTGCTAGTGTCAGCAACAGTGTTGTGTATTTCCTTCGTGGTTAAGCTCCTTTCTCAATTGGAATTTTAAGAGACAAAGGGGTCTAGTAGGTACTTTTCAACCCTACATGATGATAAATAGCAACAACCACAAGAATCTAGACTTCACACAGATGAGAAGCGCTTAATTTCCATCCTGCACAACCTTGCCCCATTTTATTCACTTGCGCTGACATCTAGTTGGCTTACAAATCTTAGCTCATGCTACCGTCCTCAGGAAGCCTTCTCTGCAACCCCATTCTGCCATTTGGGGCTGGAGGGGAAGATCTGCACAACTAAGAGGTACCTGTAATAGAACTCGATGCCCCTTGCAGCTGTTCTATAGTCCTGGTGTATATATGTGTCCCAACTGATCAAATTAAGTGCTTTAAATATATGCAGTTTATTGTATGTCAATTATGCTGTCATAAAGCTATAAAAAAAGCTACACTAATAAAGATGGGAAATAGCAAGTGTGATATTGACAATAATAGAATGGAAACACAACACAAAAACCACTTTAAAATCCTTTCTTGGAAATAGTTATCCTCTAAAGTTTTGCATTCCAAATTCTGTCTCTCTCACTGTATGTGTGTATGTTAACAAAACACTGTGACATCATAGACTTTCTTTTTATTTATTTATTTATTTATTTGAGAGAGAGAGAATGAGAGACAGAGAGCACGAGAGGGAGGAGGGTCAGAGGGAGAAGCAGACTCCCTGCTGAGCAGAGAGCCCGATGTGGGACTCGATCCTGGGACTCCAGGACCATGACCTGAGCCGAAGGCAGTCGCTTAACCAACTGAGCCACCCAGGCGCCCCAACATCATAGACTTTCAGCTGTGAAAGTCACACAGCTGAACCCATAAAGTTCATAAGACTTGTTAAGAGATATTATCCACTGACCACTATTTTCTTATAAACATTTCATTTAATGGCTGCCCCAGAAGAGATGAAAGTCATTACACTTTTTAAGTAGTAATAATGCTGTCATTATCAACTAAAGTTATAGATCATGGAACTGTGCTAGGTAATTAAAATGCATATTTTAAACAACTGGGAACTCCTTGAGACCAAGGAGAATTGCTTAGTGGCAAGTATTGTGCCTTATTCACCCTGTGTGTCTAGAGAAGTATTTCTCAACCTTTATCTTGCCTCAGAAACATCTAAAGGGCTTGTTAAACAGAGATAGTCAAGTCCTATCCCTGGAATTTCTGGTACAGTTCAGGAGGTTGGGTGGGGGTTGAGAATCTGTCTTTGTAATAGGCTCCCACGTGATGCTGATGCTGCAGATGGAGGGGACCATTCTTTGAAAAGCCACCGCTCTAGAACGGTGGTTCTCAACACCAGCCTCGGCTGGGAATGCTTTTTACAAATACACTGCCCAAGTGCCACCTCCACTAACTGCATCAAATTTCTGTTGCCAAGACCAGGTACTGGCATTTTTTAAAAGTCCCCCAGTAGAATCTAATGTGAAGTTAGAACTTAGAATCCCTATTCCAGAACTTAGCAAAGCACTGACAAGAGTAAGGTTTAATAAATGTTATTTTAAAAAGTGAATGAATTAATGAATATATAAATGATTCTTGCACTCTGTCACAGTATGAGACAATATGATAACACTGATGCAATAAAACAGCATATGTGCATTTGTAAATTTGTACTAGAATAACAAATGTATGTTTTGATGATAGAGAATAATAATAAAATGCAAGTTAGAAGTTATAAAAGGTGATGCTGTTAGTAAGCTATGACCATCTACTCTGTCTGGAAAGGCTTTGTGAAGGAATAAACTTTAGTGATGGGGTTCAGGGCAGGATGCCCCAGAATGTGCCACTTTGGCATGTGAATTACTTGAGTTAAAGGCAATCAAGGCTTAACAGACTCAAGAAGAGCCTTTTACTTCTTCCTCAACTACCTAAAAGAATTTAGTTATGGGGCCTGTACCAAGAAGAGAGCTATTACCAGGGTAACTTTTTACATCAGAACAGCAAACATTTGTTTACCAAACATTTGCTCTTCTCATCCTCCAATGAATTGTCTTCCTTCTCTTTGAAGCCCCCTTTGCCTTAGCTCAGGATGGCATATAAGCCCTCAATTGCCTGTCTTTGACCCTCTCAAGTCTATGTGAGACTCCTATATATACTAAATTAAATTGTTTTTCTTCTGTTTGCTTGTCTTATGTCAATGTAATTATTAGGCCAGCCAAAGAACCCAAAAGGGAAGAAGGAAAAAATTTCCTCCCTGACAGATTCAACACAGATTTAAATATGGATTCTTCCATGCATAGGCTGTAGGAAGGACTAACTTCTCTGAGCTTCACTTTTCTCATCTCTAAAAACAAGGATACTGTCTAACTCGTAGGGCTGCAGTGGGTTAAATGAGGTGCCACACATGAAAATGCCAACCACTGTCACTGACAGAGGGTTAGTGCATCATATCTCTTTTCTCTCTCTTGCTTCTCTTACTTACATTGGAACAAGAAAGTACAAAATCCAGAAAGGTAAGAGAAAATAAGGGACCACCAGTGAACTGTAATGGAAAAGGAAGGTTGTGATCCCATGTATTCAGTAGAACCTAAGGTAGGGATTAGCATTTCCTACCTAATAGCAACAAGAGGGAGAAAATCCAGATGGCAGTAGTTCTTAAAATTGGGGAAGTTATGCACCCATTTGTGAATCTGAAAAAAGACATGATCCTTTTGTCAGAACAAAGTACATGTGAAGACACTTGTACCACTGTGTATTCATTTTCAGTTGGCTCATGGCTTCCTGAAGCCCTTTCATACATATCAGATTAAAAAGCTCTATTTTAGAAGTTTAAGTGAGGGGGAGGAGGAAGTGATAAAGGGCGATTTGATAAAACTTAGTTTAATCTTGTATAGAAAAAGATTTAGAAATAAAGACAACTTATCCAAGATTAATTGAAGAGATATTACAAAAACAAATCAAAAGTGCATTTAAAAAATATTACTGGTATATTTATGTACACTGTAGGAAGACAGTCCAGACACAAAGGTAAAATCAGGAAGCAGAGATAACATCTGAATTTATCATCATATTTGGGATGTTGATTTCTCAGAATAGTGCCCTTGTAAGCATTGGATCCAAACATTGTCAAATATGAGAACCATAGGATGCTGAATGGCTAGTGGGTTGGCTATTTCTCATGTGTCTTCCAACTTGTGCTCTGAAAGGGATGTCATGTTTTTCTACTGGACAAGGAAGTGATTAGAGGGGCTTGTCCCTTTGTTCCATATTGGTCATTTCTGCTAATTACTGGGAAGCTGAAAAATGTCATTTCGCCCAATGAGTAAATATTGCATGACCCAATTTTTGTTTTAACTGATGCACAGAGGAAGAAAAAATCAGAAACAATAAAGCTACTACTTCCTCATGGCTGAATCAGCTATACAATCAGACCGTGAAGAAACAACTGGATCCATCTATTGATCTTGAATTAAGGTATTCATTTACTTACAGAAGCCAGTTTTCTCACTTACAAAAAAAAAAAAAAAAAAAAAAAAGCAAACAAACCAACCCAGTCAATGTATTTGGTTAAATTCCTTAATTTATGTTGAGCGAAATAAGTCAAACAGAGAAAGACATGTATCATATGATCTCACTGATATGAGGAATTCTTAATTGCAGGAAACAAACCGGGGGGTGCCGGAGGGGGGGGGTGGGGTGGGAGGGATGGGGTGACTGGGTGATAGACACTGGGGAGGGTATGTGCTCTGGTAAGCACTGTGAATTGTGCAAGACTGTTGAATCTCAGATCTGTACCTCTGAAACAAATAATGCAATATATGTTAAGAAAAAAAAAAGAAGAAGAAGAAGGTAGCAGGAGGGGAAGAATGAAGCGGGGGAAATCGGAGGGGTGGACGAACCATGAGAGACGATGGACTCTGAAAAACAAACTGAGGGTTCTAGAGGGGAGGGGGGGTGGGAGGATGGGTTAGCCTGGTGGTGGGTATTGAGGAGGGCACATTCTGCATGGAGCACTGGGTGTTATGCACAAACAATGAGTCATGGAACACTACATCTAAAACTAATGATGTAATGTATGGGGATTAACATAAGAATAAAAAAATTTCCTTAGTTTGAACAGAAGTAAAACACTTAAGAATTCTCTGAAACAAATCGGTGTCCATATAAATTGATTTCTGTAATGAAGTAGGATAAAGGTTTGTATTAAGACATACAGATTATATTAGATTATATCCTCATCCAGTTCATGTTCATTTACAATGTGTGAAGCTATCTCAGAAGTGATTCAGGGAGCAAAACACAGAGGAACAACAAACCTACTTTTGTTGATATCTCTTTTCTGTCTAGCCAACTGTTCTGTCTATTTTCAGAAACATCTTGTTTTTTAAGAAAGGTTGCTACTAAACGGTGTTACAGCTGGCAGAATGAAAGCAATAATGATGATGACAAAACTTGGTAACACGGAAAGGAGGTAACACCCACAAATCCAGGGATTGTCTCTGTGGGCTAAATAAAACTTTTTCACAGAACAGCTTGTCCAAAATGAGAGCACATGTTCACTGTAACAAGACAACATGTCATTGTACTGTACAGAAGAAACAGTTTAACCAATTTGGAAGCCAATCTTTTTTTATGCTGGAGAAACTCGTCTCTAAAGGAAGGGATGTCCTAGAACAATCTGTCTGCTTCTGCTCAATTTTTTTTTTCTAAAGAACATTTGAAGGAAAAAACATACACAACATAAAGTAGAATCTAAATATACTGAATACATTGCCCTCTGATAAAAATAAAAGATATCATAAAATAATCCTGTCATTAGTGAAATTGACTAGATAAATAAAAGTAGATTTGTGGAATAAAGATCAAAGATAGAATGACTCTTAATGATCATGCCTAGAAGAGCCGGTAATTTAGTATAATTCAATCCATATATTTTTCATTGCATGCTTACCATAGGCCCAATATTTTGCTTAATTACATACTTTTAACTCTAGATGGGAGTTTCTAATTATTTTACTCTTTAGGTTTCCTACATTAATTTACTTACTTTTATGATGCATATGTGTGCGCAGTTTGTACAGGTGTGACCTGCTATATACAACACACGTATTCTTGAAAAGTTCAGTTTAGGTTAGCATTTGGTAAATTAATAGGTATTTTAGGTTTAATGAAAGAAATAGCAGCATGTTATTTAAGGAAATCCTACGGTGAATTTCTTTATCATATAAAATACCCTAGTAATATGAAAAACTACCCAGTAAAATATAAGCTTATTAAATCAGATTTATATGTGTGTTAAGGTGTGCTTGTATGGATAGGGAAAAGAGAGAAGGGACTAGCACATATATTATCACACCTATAATTCAAAATGGTACTTTACTTAATTCGGTATGAATGAACCATGTTGTATCAGGATTTAGCTAGAAGCAAGAACGGAGCCCATGGTAGGGTTTTCTTGTTCCTAAGCTGGCACATGGTTTACATTTTACTGAGAACTTTCTGTGCTCCAGACACTCTACTAGGGCAATACATCTTCCATCTTATTTACAGGCAGTAACTCTATGGAATAGGTACAATTATCATCCATATTTTGGTTCATTATTTCATTAGTCATTATAACAATTTAGAAATTATTATCCCCATTTAAAGATGAGAAAGCTAAGGCTCAGAGAGATTAAATAACTTGCTCAATATGGCGGTATCAGGATTTTAATCCAGATATGTGTGCTGTTGGAGCCCAAGTTCTTGACCACTATGCACAGTACTTGAACGTGCTGTAGACCCAAGAGTATTAATGTTGCAGTGTACCTGAATGCCTTTACAAGCGAGGTGCCATTCTTTATTATGGTATACATACACAATAAGAAAGAAAGAGTCTTAGTTAAGGCTCCTCAGAAGCAGACCCTGAGACATGACTTTAACTCTAAGTAATTTATTTAAGTATTGAGCCCAGTAAATATTTTTAGAAGAGAATAGGGAAGGGACACAGAGAGTGGAGGATCCAATGAGGTATGCCTAATCAAGCAAGTTATTGCTATAGGCAATTGGAGCTTAATCTCACTGGAGAACCTCTGGGACCAGTGTGGAACATACCCCATGTTGGGACAGGGGAATATATACACCAACTATCAGCCATCATTGATTGAGGGCAGCTCCGAGGGAGTGTGAATTCCCCATCATTGCCATGACTGCTAGCAAAGGAGCCTTCTACCTTCCTCATCAGAAGACAGTGCTTCAGGCATAGATACAGATCCTAAGGGTGGGAATCATACAGATTGAGTGGACATCGTGGAGTATCAACAATATTTTTGACAGCAGTCAACACTTACTAAATGTTAAGTATTTTACTAGGCTTTCACATAACATTATTTTCATATGACTATCATAATTACTCTGCCTTTTTTTTTTTTTTTAAAGGATGGAGTCCCAACAGAGAAGTTCAGCAATTTTCTCCCTTCTTTTAGGGAGTTTTAGAACTGAGAGGCAAATCCATACCTTTCAAACTAAACATCCATGCTCTTTCTGCTATATTAACTCTTATAAAGAAGTAATCATTTTAAATGATCTTTATAACTGTGCTTGTTCAAACCATTATTAAATAAGTTTGCATTTCCAGTGGCCATTTTGCTTAGAGCAGTGGATTGTGTCCCAAAGGCACATATCATATCAGAGAAAATAGAAGAATAATCCAAACATAATCCACATTGTAGACATGGGATAACATGGCATTTAAAACCTGAATATTACTTCAACAGGGATAAAGAGGCTTCTAATGTAAATTCCAAGCATAGAAAATACTATAGTTAATATTTGCTTCCCCTCCCTCCATACTTAATCCTTCTGGACTTCATTCAGATGAGAGGTAGAAAAGTACTATGAGTCTTATGAGTCCTAAGGCAGGAGGTGTATGACTGGGACAGGCAAAGCAGTGAGAGACAATGACTGTGGCACACAACATGAGAACTTCTCTGGTCTCTTCAGCCTCCCACAAGGGGCTAAGGTGTGGGCCTGCCCAGCTGCAGGGGTGATTGAGAGATATGAAGATAGGTGTCAGAAGTCTGAGTGTGTGCATGTGTTTATGTGGGTTTGTGGGGGTGGTGATGATGTGGCAATGGAAAGCCAAAGCATTTGTGAGGTGTTGTATCTACTGTTATACACATTCAAAAAAGAGTTGTTAACCCCAAACAAAATATTACAAAAAAGCTTAAGATTTCATCTCCATTGTCTCTTAAAATATCTATATATTTATCTCCATTCCTTAAGGTTCAACTAGCACCTGTCACTATAAGTTTTTGTTTTGTTTGTTTTTTGATTTCAACAAACTTTTTATTTTGGGATAATTTTGACTAATACAAAAGTTGCAAGGAGTACAAAGAATCCCTGTATATCCTTCACCCAGTTTCCCCTAATATTAATATCTTAATGTTTATCAAACTATGAAATTAACATTGATACATTACTAATAACTAAACTATGGAATTTCTATATTTTAATGTAAGAAATAGAGTTAAGAAGTTCAGAGACTTAGATTCCAGAACTCATTCTCCACCTTCCACTCCAACCGCATGTTACAGGATGTGACCGTGGATGAGACTAGAAGGACACCAGGCTACAGTGGTATTTGATACTGATTTGTTGATTCCATTAAGGAAAGGCATCAGTAAATCTGAAGTCCCAATTTGAACAGGAACTCCATCACTTGGAGTTTCCACTAATCACGCATTTTGGTTCTCATAAACCAAGAGGTGTCTTACATTTCTGAAATGGTTTAACTTACTCTCGAGGTAAACGTCTGAAACAAAAAGGATTAACCATACAATGATATAGACTGGACTCTGAGTCAGGAAATGAGGGTCCTAATCTTGGTCCTGCCATTAATTAATTAAGTTGATTATGATCCTTTATGCACCAGTTAGCCTTTTTGGTCTTCCATTTTTCCATCTTGAATATGAGGTGATTGGATTGAGTAATCTCTTTTTCTGTAATCTTTTAGTAATCTTTCTCAGATCTAAGATTTTATGAAATAAGATCCTGTAACGTTTCATCACAAATGGCTGACTTTCTTAAAGCAAAATGCTTGTGTAATAATCCATGATCTTATGGATTCATCTCTTATTTGTTTTTAATTACTTGAGTGATGACCCATCAGCAAATATTGATGGGATAAGGATGGAAGGTTTTCACATTTTGATGCATGTATCATTTCTGCTCTATTGCCACTGCTGAACAATTTTTCAGAAGCAATTTTATGAGATATTGGTACTGTCAAGAAAAAAATGTACCACTTGTGCTAAAACCAGTCCAGAGTTTGCCAGTCCTCTAAAGTCTACTTGAATATTAAATTTGTATAAAAGAAATTTCCTGAATATTGATTACTAAGGTATAGCATTTCACTTAAGCAATGATGAATTTAAACGTTATACACTATGGTAAACTATCAAAACAGACCATCATCACATGCAGCAAAAAACCAAAACCAAGCCAAACCAAACCAAACAAACACACTCTAGAAAGAACGAGAAATGTGCAACAACCTGAAACCACAGTTGAGCAGCTACTGTAGAGTTTTCTGACTGATCCTAGTGAAGAGGCAGTACAGACCATCTGTTTCCAACCAACTGAGGTACTTCCAGATGCCTCTCAAATCTTGGCTAAAAAAAGAGGAAATTCTAACAAAGATTAGGCTCATGGCTAAGTTAACAGAACATAAACTATGAACTAACTGTCCTATATAAAATGCTCATACAGTTCACAATGCTTTCGGATCTGCCTCAACATGAGCATTTTTTCCTGAGTAATTGCTCATATGTTTTTCATGGCTTAATGAGTTTGTGAGACATACGTTGGTGTCTGAGCTCAGAGTATCATTTATAAAGACAACAACTTGTCACTCAGTAAGAAAATTTTAATCCAAAGCACTCATCCTTTGCACAAAGGGACAAAAACATGTTTCAGGAAAATAATTTCAGATGAAAATAATTGAATCCAGCCAAGTAATTTTATTTTTCTGGTATGCTAAAATTTATTCTCATTATCTGCCCCCAATTGCCTTTTTGTTCTCTCTTTTCTCTCAAAGATTCAGAGTTGCTACAAACCGAGGGAAGAAAAATGAATCGACACGTCCCACGTTTGCAAACCATTTCTCAGCTGTAGTAGTTGCCTGGCAGTGATTTAAATTAGAAGAATAGGCTCTGACATCCATTAAAAAGGAATCTCAAGTTTCTCTGGTTTGTAGAACTTCAGAATAAAGTTCTAATTACATTTCTTCCAAATGCATTAAAGGAGATACATTTTCTAACATCTCAATTATAAAAGTAACTCAAGTAAGTTAAACCATAAAATATGCTGGAATGTTGCATTCAAATACCCCATTAAAGAGTCCTCTGGATTTTATTTACCTTTACTTGGTATTGGGACTGTTCTAAAGGCATTCTCTTCAAGTTTCTAGGAAATGCCCACGTGTCAAAACACCAACTTTGAGGTGTCAGCCTTTGTTCTCCTCTAGAAGAGTTGATTCTGACTCATATGTCCAGTAATGCCTTTAAAAACATATAACTAACTTTGTTTGATGGCTTGATGGGGAATGAAATACAATAAGTGGTGGGAGTTTGCATGAACATTTCAAAATAAGTTTTTAGCCAGCATGTGGCTGAGTGATCGGATATGAAGTTAACACAGGGCACGGGGTGTGCCCGAGACACCTACAGGTGGCATGGAAATTTTTACAAATGAGACATAGACAGAGTGGCCAGAGACAACCAATCAAGGAACAAGAGATGCAGGGAGAATGCAGAAGAGAAACACGACAACAGAGAAATGTGTGCGACCAGGGAGTCCAGTAAACCTGGATAATCCAGAAGCCAAGCAATGCAGCATAGGAAAGTGCTACTTAGTTGTGTGATGTTGGCTAAGTCACTCATCCTCTTGGGCCCTAGTCTCCTCCCGGCTAAAATGAAGAACATGACAGTAACTCACCTCATGGGCTGTGGTGACACCAAGTGACACAGGTCACATAGAGGGCTTAGTGGAATGCAAGATTAAACATAGCAAGCACTAGATAAAAACTATTCTTATTGTTGCTGCGGTTGTTTGAAAGGAATGAAGGTTTTCTGTCTTACTGAAAGTAATGCAAACTTCTAAAATTACTGAAGACTGGTATAAAATATTAACCCAGCATATCATTTTCATCCATAGAAAATAATGAACACAGTAGCAGAAATGATGTACACAATCACATCATTCTTGCAAATCAGGGATTTTGCACCATTCATATTACAAATGCCACTTTCCATCACGAGGTACTGAAGACATGAAAGACATAGGCTCTGAATATTTTGTCATCAATTTGCTTTACCGTTACTTGACTTGTTATGGTAAAAACAGTTTGTCATAATATTCCTGCTTGTGCCTTTGTGTCTGGAAACCACACACTGATCACACGATGTGCTGAATATTTTATATAGTATTTAATTTAATCCTCTATTGTGTAACAGTTTCTTACAACTATAAGAGCCAAGCATTATAATCTAAAATGCTGATATTAAAATATTAGTACTTGGAAAGGCCAAATCAAACATGACCAAGAGTAGACATCTGTTAAGAAGGACCAGCTTTTGATTCTGGGTTTGTCTGAGTTGAGAGTTTTTACACTTGTTAATATGACATGCTACCTCCTGATCCTCCTTGTCAGTCAAGGTTTTGGTATTAGCACACTCCTGATCGTCTTCATCTCTCTCATAGAAAGGGCTGCCCCAGTTGATTTTTCTGTGTAATTGCTATTCCCTTCCACCTGCAAATAGAAATTTCCCATACTGTCTTCCGCTGCTTATACTCACCATCATCTAGCACGTGTGGTCTGGAGAGGTGGCGTTATTTTTATTTTCAGCCTGCAAACTTTTGTGATGCTCTTCGCTGCCCCACCACCCCCACCAGAAGCCTTAGCTATTATTCCAAAGGTGGTTGGCAGGGATTGATGTGTTAACGGTCAGTGTAAGCAAAAGCTTGGGGAATGTGAAAGCTTTTTGGAACTGTAGACTGAACTCTCAGCAAGTCCCCAAGGTTTCATTTTCCAGGAATAGAACTCTTTGGTTACCCTCACGTGGACTTTGCAAGAGACTTTATATAGGTCAGGCCCATGCTGTGGAGAAATTAGAGACCACACAGCTTTTGTTTTTCTTATGAAAACCCGCTTTCCTCCATAGTTTCTTAGACCTTATTAAAAATATTAGATAAACTAAGCACTTGGAATCATGTTTTAACCATCCCATTCATTGGCATCTGACTTTTCATTTCACCCGCAGACACCAACTCTGTTTACAAATTCATTATTTGGCAACCATAATGCCTTTGTAATGGATTTGAAACAATGGAAGCAAGGGCAAGAGATGGTTTGGTCTCCAGCCTGGCAAGCAAAAGTTGGTTTAACTCACATTGTAATCAAACTACAGTATGTAGTTTATTTACATATTTGCCTAAGTCCTACCCTAGCAGTTTGGGGGAAAAAATGTGTTTATACTTTCATTGGATGATATCTTCTGAAATACTTTAAGTCCCATTTTTTTTTTAAGATTTTATTTATTTATTTGACAGAAGACACAGGGAGAGAGGGAACACAAGCAGGGGAAATGGGAGGGGGAGAAGCAGGCTTCCTGCTGAGCAGGGAGCCAGATGCGGGGCTCGATTCTAGGACTCCGGGACCATGACCTGAGCTGAAGGCAGACACTTAACGACTGAGCCACCCAGGCGCCCCTCCTTCAGTCCTTTTTCTGGATAACATGTTTCAAATGCCATGGGGCAGGTTTTATAGGTGTCATTCAGGGAGAAAGCTGTCCCACTCTGGGCATATAGCAAAGGTGGCAAGAAGCATGCAGTGATGGAAACAGGGAAGTCCAAGGATACCAGAACATCTGGAGAGAAAGTGGCAGGAAGCTGCAGTAGCATGCGCAGGCAGGGATGAGGGAGCAGTGCGGGGCCCTGGTGAGCACAGGCTGTGGCAGAGGCAGGATTTGGCTCCCAGTTTCAATTGCTGAAGAGTTATCCTGTAGTCACAGTCCTGGCTCTCTCTAAGACTAGGGTTGAGCCCAATCTGGCTCCCCTGGTTCCCCACCCTTTCTTAGTAGCCCCTAATCCATTAACTAATTCACTCACTTAGCAAATATTTAGTAACCATGCATAATGCTTGAGATGGAGATGCTGTGTGAGATGTAAAGATAAACGAGCTGGATCATCACTGCCTTGCAGTATACTCAGGAAACTAATCATAGCATATGTTTGCCTGAACTCAGTGCCCTTTGCTGGAGCAATCAGAAATGGTTTAAAGAAGGAGAGTATTCAAATTGTACTGCAAAGAATAATAGAGATGGAGGGAAAGTGCATTTTGGGAAGCTGAATAAAGGCACTTGGCCAGGAGCACTTAATGCACAATGGAGTAAAGGAGTTTATGCAATTTGGCTGAAGTGAAGGGTATGGGACAGGAAGTCATGAAAAGTATGTTTAACCTGCAAGTTTGCAAACTTAAAAATATCCTCCTTTTCTTCCAAGATATAAAAAATCAATAAAAGCAATCAACCAAAAGAAAAGTTGGGTTGAGACTGCTACATCAAGAACTAATGTTTGATATAATGGATAACTTTGTGGCAAGAATGTTAAGCCTTTGAATAAATTAACAGGAAAAGTTGTCAAATCATTCTCCTCTACGTATATGCATGTGTGTGTGTGTGTGTGTGTGTGTGTGTGAGAGAGAGAGAGAGAGAGAGAGAGAGAGAAATCACAAATAATATGGGGATGAATTTAGTATAATTCTTGCTAGAGTCAGGGGTGTTCCTTCCACTTTATTTTGAGAATACTCATAATGCAAAAAAATAATGCACATTCTTAAAATCTAGAACTAACTTTTGAAGAAACAATAAGGCAAAGCTACTGAGGCCTTGAGAAACTGCTGGAGAAAGTTCTGGGGGTTCATCTTAGGGTCATTTGGTCTGACAAAGCTCAAGAAATGTAGAAGAAGGAGAAAGACTTTTCAGTCTTCAGACAGGCTCATATTGAAGAATTCGGGTTGTTGGCATTCAAGTCTTCTGCTGGTATCTAGATTATAACTTCTAATGATTATGAATCATCATCACTACGAGGCAACACTTACAAACATTTTTAAGGATTTTGCAAAACTCTTGCACCTCCAGTGATTTCATTTAGGACTTATTTTTATCCCCTCTCACTTTGCTGTAATCTATGTAATCAATCTTTCATTTCCATCGCTTAGCCCTCTGTTCCTCTCCTTCCCCTCCCGCCACTGGAGGTCTTACTGCCCTTTAATCTCATCTGATTATCTGCCTGCAGCTCCCATTAGACGCTGCTTCTTGAGAGTGGGTATTATCGTGGTCTTATACACTTGATTCCCAAGCCTAGCTTAGGGTGTGGCACCTAATATGCACTCAGTACATATTTATTAAGCGATAAAGCATATCCTTCTCAATCATAAAGACCACAGAATAGAGACACTTGCCATGAATACAAAACAGGCTTTGGGTTTGCAGAATGGCTTCGACTGCAGCCCCACTGACTACTTAACAATCTGACTTCAGGGCAGCTAGCCCTCTAAGTTCCGGTTCCTGCAACTAAAAAAGGAACTAAAAATGCCTTCTTGTTTGTTGAGAGGCTTGAAGAAGATAATTTTGTCAAACATCTGTCATGGTGCCTGGGGTATGATTACTGTGTGAAATGTTGGATCTTTTTCACCTTTTCTGCAGTCTTCCATCACTTTGTCACAAATAACTAGATGATTCCAAAACAAATTAGCTTTCTAAATTAGAAGATGTGTTGACAATTAATTTTCATCATATATCATGTATATAACTAAAAATGGACATATGCCAGTGGGGAAATTTGGGTGTTAGAAGAACGTGATCCATTAATATAGACAGTCAATAAAGTATATTGAGGCATCACCATCACTTAGCAAAACCATATGTTTCCTGATTGATTCCACTGAGGTGTCTAAAAATTTAAAGGACATATTGACTCACTATTTGGATTGCAAAAACATTTGACGCCTCTCTCCATCTAGATGCCATCATGGTTCTATCTCATGCTCTTTGTTCCTTGTTCAAAGAAATAAACATATTTTAATTATGCTATCCAATTAATAAGCATGGTGAGTAGAAATGAAACAAATATAGTTGATGATGTTTACAACAGAGCATGTTCAAATTGGCTAGTTCCCAAAACAAAATGACCTGATTGAAGATAAACATTCTTTAGGAACACTTCAGACAGCAAACATTGATTGGGGACAAATTAGACACAGTAGAAATAATCAATAAAAAATAAAATTCACAATAGCTAAAACTGTGCAAAGTAAAATTGTTATTGATATATTGACATTCCAAAATTGAAGGAAGAATAAAATCTTCTTAACAAAAATTTGTTCTTTAAAACTTACATTGAGAAAATTGGACTTGGTAGAAATGTCACAAAAGAAAACTCATTCTACCTGTTGTGGGATTTGAAAAAATTGATTGATGAATTAAGTCTTTGGTATAGTTTACATATAAAAAAACTTACCTTGATAAAAGTAATTTCAATAGAAATTTTAAAAAGGAAATGGAAAGGAATTATTTAATACTGCTGTATAGGTATTTGATACAAAAATTTTAAAAAGTATAATGAAGTTGTAGCAAGTGCTTTCTAGATGAGAAGTCAGAACTGTTGCTGTTCTAGTGAAAATATCTGTAGTACTAAGTATACAATGGAAATGTCCTGAGAGGTCAAAAGAGTAAGGACAAACATCCACAGAGTTAGTTAAAATGCAAGGTTCAAAATGGTAAATCAATTCAATATTTGGTCAAACAAAGATTTTTTAATTTTTTAATTATTTGATTGATGTTTTATTGACTCATAGAAAATAGAGACTTTTACTAAAAATAATTCCATTGTGCTTGCCCTCCAAAGATGGAATCTTTCCCTTGCAGAGAATGAAAAAATGTGATTCACCACTTTTAAAGAATGTAAAATCCTCTAAGTTGGCAGTGGCAATGAATTGCTGTCTGTCCCCCTCTCCCCCCAGTACACACTCAATATGGCCATGGCATTTGTAAAGCATGACTACCATAACATGACTTGCTTACACCATTCACCGAGCATGTTGTCGACAGAAAAATTGCAGAGTCACACATGCTTAGTTGTCAACAAAATAATACTCGATTATTCATTTAAGAAGATCCAACTCTTCAGAATTCTATTATACTATGATATTATTTTTGTATTTTTGCGAATATATTTGCATCGCTATGAATAAGCATTTTTTGTATAAAACATACAAAACACTGTATTGGAGACAGGAATCATGTCTCCTCAGTTATGACATGCTTTTAAACCAAGTGCTAATTGACTCTTCGAAATCATTCATTGGTTATTTCTTAGAGGGTTGGAGTCATCACATATTCCAAGATACAGCGTTTCGGCCACAGAATAGCTTTGCAACCTGTAAGCCTAAACCAGTATATTTTAAAAATTAATGAGATTAGCTAGCACTTAAAACATGATTTTATGGGCAAATGGTAAAATTAGAAATACCACCCTCCTGTGTATCACACTCAAAAAAAAAAAAAAAAAGCCAACCTTAACAGAATTCCATTTCAGGCTAGAAAGACTGCTAAAAATAAGCCTATAATCTGACCATCAGCAGCACATTTTTCAGTAAGGACTGCAGGCAGTTTGGGTTCCAGCTTCAACACTGTAAAGCAAGTACACAAAGTTTCTTGAAAACAAAACCAGCTGCCAGAGTCGATGATTTTAATAAAATATCACATGTCAATGGCAGGAATAACGATAGCTACAACAGCCGCGGTGGCAGAGGCATCATGAGCTGAGCATCTGAGAATCACTTTCTATCACTTCGTCTCCATTATAGGTGAGGAAGCTAATCCTGTTTCTATTTTACAGATGAGCAGCCAGTGCCTTAGACAGGTGAGTGACACACAAATCCACACAGATGGTAAGGAAAGGATCCAGGTTTTGATATCCGAATCTAGAACTCACATTCTTACAAACCGTCATGTGACATCTGATCCTTTGAGACCAAATGTAGGTTCACAGGAAGCTGTCCAGCCAAAGATTAATTTTCGATGTCTTCATAAGAGAAAATGGATATTGAGCTGCATAAAGCTAGATGTACATTAACTTTTATTTCCGCCCTTGATATTTCCATGGAGGGAATCTTCTAGCATCCAATTTCTGCCACTCTATTTAATTTTGGGGTAGAGGACAGGGACATGGGCAAATATACAAGGAAACAAATCTACCGTTTTTGCAAAGAGAGACTTCATAAATTATTTCTATCTTAACAGGGCTCTGGTCTCTGAGTTCCTGAGGAATTAAATTTGGGATTTGTCTCTGTCTTTCCTGATTAATCTCAGTAGAAATAAACAAAAACCAAAAGACTCATGTCCAAATAAATGACATGTCAGCAAGGAGATTTTAGCAGTAACCTCCATTGGGTCTTAGACTATGACACACATTTTAATGAATTCTTCGGTCTGTGGCTAGTTGGAGAAATTCTAAATACAAAGCAAACACCCACACATATACACATGACAAGAACAGAGAAAAGAGGCATGGACATTTAGATAAAATGTTTAATTCTCTTTTATCATGTATCTATAATTTACAGTCATGTTTGTTAAAACCTCAGATGGAGAAAGTACTCCAGTGGAAATTCTTTATAAATTCAATACCACTTTATAAAAATAATCACACAATTAGGATAACAAACAGAAGAAAACTTTTCATTAGTGCGAGTATATGAAGTGTAAGACCAATTTCCTAAAAATAGCATGTGCATTCCCTTTCACACAAATGTCCAGCTGGGCTAAGCAGTTTGGCAAATACCATGAAGAGAACTATTGTCTGTGTTTCTCCCTTTTGAGTTTGGAATAAGATTCCTAAAATACTCTATTCATCAGGTCACACCTTCTCTGGTCTTTCTTGTCTTAGGGATTGTATCTGCACATCTCAGCCAAGACTCCAACCCATTATTTTGGTCTTATCTCTCTTTTTACTCATTGTGTGTCTGAAAAGGCAAATTGGTAACTTATGGACTTGATCAGGTCCACAGTTATTTACACTGTGCTTCCACTCTGCTTTTCAAGTTTTAAATTGTTTGCCAATCTTTAAATATCAGACACTTAACAAAAAATCCTGACTTTCAAATTCTCCGGAAAAATCAGATACTGGAGCTGGAACCACAGTTGGTTCCCTCATGTAGGGTTTGCATTCTCCACTTCTTTCAGAACTTAATTTCAGTAACCTTTAGTTTAGTACCTGGCCTGCTTCATCCATATATGCTATAACCCTTTCTCATGTTAGCTTTGTATTTTATTCAAGAATGTTCTACTCCACACAAACTCATCTACTAACTGTCCCTCAAATGCACTGTGAAATTTCCTACTTCCATGAATTTATTCACACTATGCACCTCACCTAAATGTTTTCTAAATATTCTCCTCCAAAATAGTATTCACATTTTGAAGTCCACCTCCAATGTCATCTTCATGGAGATTCAGTTAAAATTACTCCTATTTATTTCTAAACTTTTTAAGTTTTTGCCTGTTCAAATTTGCACCAAACCAACATTTAAAAAATAATTTTTTGTGTAGTTTTGTGTCTACCTCTTGACTCTCTAAGAAGAGAGTACACTTCTATAAGGCAGGGCCTCTAATTTACAACTCTTTGTATTGCTTGCAGCTCATAGCACTGTCCTTCTTCGGTCCTCAGCAAATGTTTATTTTATAGTAAATACTGAAAACCTCATAGAGTTTAAATGCAACAATCTCAAAGACTCAGTTCTTTTTCTATCCTACTTTTCTCTATATCTATAGTGTCTTAGGAAAATAATCTGCAGTACATTAAACTGTCACCTATTCCAAAAGAATATGATTAATATAGTAGCTGGAAGAAATAATTCTATATTAAGCATATTTGATGATGTCTTCTCTAGACAGCAGAATAATTTATTTTCCTAGTAACTGAACAACTGTTTGAAGGACTGGAGATTTGATGTCTTATGTTTAAATGATTTTCCCCTATAAAGGCATCATAAGTGAGAATAAGGTCTTTAATAATTAACCCTTATTCAATTGGCCTTTTAGGGTTAGATGACAACCATTCTTATATTTTAAACAAAACATACAATGCAATCACATTGTATGGAATGGAATTTAAGTTACATTATTTGGGGCAGAAATTGATACTGTAGTTCTGGCAAGATTATGAACTTGGGTAGTGTGTAAGCGTTTCTGATAGAAATACCTGGAAATACTGGTAATATATACATTCTTCCATAAGAGAAGGTGAAACCTCCATATGCAAAAATAAGGAGAGGCGATTTTGAACTCTGACGTGAAGGTGGTGCTGACAGGGAGAGAGGGATAGGCATCTAACCAGAAATAATGATGTCTATGGTCTTGGGTTTCACACTCATGCAGGCAAAGGAGAGAACACTTAAATCCTACAAACACTGGAACTGACATCTGGTATAAAACCATGACACATGCACAGGGAAGGGGAGAAATAATTTACCCACCATCTTATGGGAATGACAAGGAAACTAAAGTTTGAAAAAAGTAGTCTCTTGAAAGAAATTTTTAAAATTCAGACTAGTGTCTTGCATTCATTGGAGTCTGAATATACATTATCCATGAGGCACCTTGAAGCTAAGAAGTTTTTAAGAATTTAATCCTAATTTCTCCAGAATATATCACATCCTAGGTCACAAATCAGGTCTCACTGGTACCAAAAGATTGGGATCATTTCCTGCATATTTTCGGACCACAATACTTTGAAACTAGAACTCAATCACAAGAGGAAAGTCAGAAAAATTCAAATACATGGAGGCTAAAGAGCATCCTACTAAAGAATGAATGAGTCAACCAGGAAATTAAAGGAAAATTAAAAAAATTCATGGAAACAAATGAAAATGAAAACACAACTGTTCAAAATCTTTGGGATGCAGCAAAGGTGGTCCTAAGAGGAAAGGATATAGCAATACAAGCCTTTCTCAAGAAACAAGAAAGGTCTCAAATACACAGTCTAACCCTACACCTAAAGGAGAAAGAATAGCAAATAAAGCCTAAACCCAGCAGAAGAGAAATAATAAAGATCAGAGCAAAAATCAATGAAATAGAAACCAAAAGAACAGCAGAACAGATCAACGAAACTAGGAGCTAGTTCTCTGAAAGAATTAATAAGATTGATAAATCCCTGGCCAGACTTATCAAAAAGAAAAGAGAAATGACCCAAATAAATAAAATCATGAATGAAAGAGGAGAGATCAACCAATACCAAAGAAATACAAACAATTATAAAAACATATTATGAGCAACCATATGCCAGCAAATTAGACAATCTGGAAGAAATGGATGTATTCCTAGAGAAGTATAAACTACCAAAACTGAACCAGGAAGAAATAGAAAACCTGACCGGACCCATTACCAGTAAGGAAATTGAAGCAGTTATCAAAAATCTCCCAACAAACAAAAGCCCAGGGCCAGATGGCTTCCCAGGGGAATTCTACCAAATATTTAAAGAAGAATTAATACCTATTCTTCTGAAACTGTTTCAAAAAATAGAAATGGAAGGAAAACTTCCAAACTCATTTTATGAGGCCAGCATTACCTTGATCCCAAAACCAAAGATTCCATCAAAAAGGAGAATTACGGACCAATATCCCTGATGAACATGGATGCAAAAAATCTCACCAAAATACTAACCAATAGGATCCAACAGTACATTAAAAGGATTATTCACCATGACCAAGTGGGATTTATTCCTGGGCTGCAAGGTTTGTTCAACATCCACAAATCAATCAATGTGATGCAATACATCAATAAAAGAAAGAACAAGAACCATATGATCCTCTCAATAGATGCAGAGAAAGCATTTGACAAAGTACAGCATCCTTTCTTGATCGAAACTCTTCAGAGTGTAGGGATAGAGGGTAGATACCTTAATATCATAAAAGCCATCTATGAAACACCCACAGCAAATATCATTCTCAATGGGGAAAAACTGAGAGCTTTCCCCCTAAGGTCAGGAACACGGAAGGGATGTCCACTATCACCACTGCTATTCAACATAGTACTAGAAGTCCTAGCCACCGCAATCAGACAACAAAAAGAAATAAAAGCATCCAAATCGATAAAGAAGAAGTCAAACTCTCATTCTTTGCAGATGATATGATACTTTATGTGGAAAACCCAAAAGATTCCACCCCAAAACTGCTAAAACTCATACAGGAATTCAGTCAAGTGGCAGGATATAAAATCAATGCACAGAAATCAGTGGCATTTCTACACACCAACAACAAAACAGAAGAAAGAGAAATTAAGGAGTCGATCCCATTTACAATTGCACCCAAAACCATAAGATACCTAGGAATAAATCTAACCAAAGAGGCAAAGAATCTGTACTCAGAAAACTATAGAATTCTCATGAAAGAAATTGAGGAAGGCACAAAGAAATGGAAAAATGTTCTGTGCTCATGGATTAGAAGAACAAATATTGTTAAAATGGCTATGCTACCTAGAGCAATCTACACATTTAATGCAATCCCCATCAAAATACCATCCACTTTTTTCAAAGAAATGGGACAAATAATCCTAAAATTTGTATGGAACCAGAAAAGACCCCGAGTAGCCAGAAGAATGTTGAAAAAGAAAAGCAAAGCTGGTGGCATCACAATTCCGGACTTCAAGCTCTATTACAAAGCTGTAATCATCAAGATAGTATGGTACTGGCACAAAAACAGACACATAGATCAATGGAACAGAATAGAGAGAAGGTCCAGAAATGGACCCTCAACTCTATAATCAACTAATCTTTGACAAAGCAAGAAAGAATGTCCAATGGAAAAAAGACAGTCTCTTCAACAAATGGTGTTGGAAAATTGGGCAGCCACATGCAGAAGAATGAAACTGGACCATTTCCTTACACCACACACAAAAACAGATTCAAATGGATGAAAGACGTAAATGTGAGACAGAAATCTATCAAAATCCTAGAGGAGAACACACGCAACAACCTCTTCAACCTCAGCTGCAGCAACTTCTTAAAAACATCACCAAAGGCAAGGGAAGCAAGGGCAAGAATGAACTATTGGGATTTCATCAAGATAAAAAGCTTTTGCACAGCAAAGGAACCAGTCAACAAAACCAAAAGGCAGCCAACAGAATGGGAGAAGATATTTGCAAATGACATATCAGATGAAGGGCTAGTATCCAAAATCTATAAAGAACTTATCAGACTCAACACCCAAAGGACAAATAATCCAATCAAGAAATGGCAGAAGACATGAACAGACATTTTTCCAAAGAAGACATCCAAATGGCCAACAGACACATGAAAAAGTGTTCAACATCACTTGGCATCAGGGAAATCCAAATCAAAACCTCAATGAGATACCACCTCATACCAGTCAGAATGGCTAAAATTAACAAGTCAGGAAAAGACAGAAGTTGGCAGGGATGTGGAGAAAGGGGAACCCTCCTACACTGTTGGTGGGAATGCAAGCTGGTGCAGCCACTCTGGAAAACAGTATGGAGATTCCTCAAAAAGTTGAAAATAGAGCTACCATATGATCCAGCAATTGCACTACTGGGTATTTACCCCAAAGATACAAATGTAAGGATCCGAAGGGGTATGTGCACCCCAACGTTTATAGCAGCAATGTCCACAATAGCCAAACTATGGAAAGAGCCAAGATGTCCATCGACAGATGAATGGATAAAGAAGATGTGGTGTGTATATATATATAATGGAATATTATGCAGCCATCAGAAAAACCCACAAAATTTTGCCATTTGTAACAACGTGGATGGAACTGGAGGGTATTATGATAAGAGAAATAAGTCAGTCAAAGAAAACAAGTATCATGTGATCTCACTGATACGAGGAATTTGAGAAATAAGACAGAGGACCATAAGGGAAGGGAGGGAAAAATGAAATAAGATGAAACCAGAGAGGGAGACAAACCATAAAAGACTCTTAATCTCAGGAAACAAACTGAGGGTTGTTGGAGCGGTGGGGGTGGGAGGGATGGGGTGGCTGGGTGATGGACATTGGGGAGGGTATATGCTATGATGAGCGCTGTGAATTGTGTAAGACTGACGAATCATAGACCTATACCTCTGAAACAAATAATACATTATTTGGTTTTGTTTTTTTTTAAAGAAGATAGTAGCAAGGGAAAAATGAAGGGGGGTAAATTGGAGGGGGAGACAAACCATGAGAGACTATGGACTCTAACAAACAATCTGAGGGTTTTAGAGGGGAAGGGGGTGGGGGGGATGGGTTAGCCCAGTGATGGGTATTAAGGAGGGCAGGTATTGCATGGAGCAGTGGGTGTTGTACGCAAACAATGAATCATGGAACACTACATCAAAAACTAATGATGTAAGGCATGGTGACTAACATAACATAATATAATACAATTAAAAAAAAAGAATTTGATCCTAGGGCAAGAGATAATCTTACTGTCCTTGGCAAAAGCAAACAAAAACAACCAAAATTCTGAATGTTCTCACACCTCAATCTGCACAGGATTTCTAAAAGAAGCCCTATTGCAGGTGAGCTGACCATAAAAATGAAAAAAATGACAAAATACATGAGGAAATAGTCTACCTTTTGCAAGAATTAGGTGAAAAGAAAATTAACACACAGTGAACTTGAATTAATAAAATAAAAATGGGGAAATATAATTAAGAAAATCTATTTAAAATACTTAATTTCAATTCAGAAGTTTGATCTGATGGACATAAAATAAGGAACTAGGACTATTAAAGAGAAACCAGACATCATGGTAAATGAACAGAGATCTGAAAGAGCACCAAACAAAATTTCGGTGTATATTTGATAGAAAATAGTTAGTAAGGATCTATAATATATGTATAACTAAATTCAGAAGCTTGGTCTAATGAACATATGTAAAACCTTGCAGAATTATATGCAAAAAAAGTTTATGTATGTTTTATCCAAACACCCGAAGAATATATTCAAATTGAGCCTCAACAAACACTGAAGAACCAGTGTCATAGGGACCAAATTCTGTGACAACTAATGCATGCAATTGGAAATCAATAATAGACACTTAAATTCACAAGTCACATACAGATTGAATAATAATTCTTTTTTTTAAAGATTTTATTTATTTATTTGAGAGAGAGAATGAGAGAGAGAGCACATGAGAAGGGGGAGGGTCAGAGGGAGAAGCAGACTCCCTGCTGAGCAGGGAGCCCGATGTGGGACTCGATCCTGGGACTCCAGGATCATGACCTAAGCTGAAGGCAGTCGCTTAACCAAGAGCCACCTAGGCGCCCTGAATAATAATTCTTAAAGATTCAACACTTAAAAATATAGAACACCAAATAGATTATTTAGGAAAGAAAAGAACTTGCAAATTAATGAGTTAAGTGTCTCATTCACCAAAGAGGAAACTGTAGTAGCCAAAAAAGAAAAGGAAAAAAAAAAAAAAGGAAAGTATGTTCTACTTTACTTACTCAGAGAAATGGAAATTAAAAACAAGACACTATTTCATACCCGCCACTTCTCCCTGCCCCCAGATTTTTGCAAGTTTAAAATTGGTAATAATTGGTGGTGAAGATCTGGGGAAACACATATAACACTACCAAATAAGACACTGGAACAATGTGTTATTATTATCATCTGCTAGTATCTGCTATTTAATTATCTGCTGTTATTATTACTACTATGACTTCTATTTGTGATAATTGATATGGAAGCTAATGAGACAAAATAACACATTGTTTTATTAATACACTTGCACAGTGAAAAATAGCATCTAAGTAAAAGCTCATGCACCAAGGAGGGAGCAAGTGGGAATTAGCAGGTAATGGGGTTTTGGCTTTATCTGTAATATTGTATTATTTTAAAAATACAAATGAAGCAAATATTGCAAAATGTTAAATGTATAATTTCAAATAGTGTCTACGACATTTGTTCTAAATTTTTTGTATGTTAAAATATGTTATTTAAAAAAGAAATTTCTAGGAAACCTCAAACTTTTCAAGCTTTAGTTTCTTTTTTGTAAATGGGGTTGAAAATATCTGCCTCATGAAAATGCAATAAAAATCAGATGAGATAGTGTACACAAATATGTTAAGCACTGAACCATATATGTAGTTTGTACTAAATAAATGTAAGCTAAATATTAATTTGATCTAAGTCAATTGTTTTTAAACTTGTAAAAAAATTACAAATAACTCCACTACTTATTGAATTTATTTCTAGTCCGTGTGTGTGTATGTGTGTACTTTCTTTTTATCCCAAATAGAAATCCTACTATACAGAGAAATCTGTATCCTGAGTTCATCATTTGAAATAACCTGAGAATTCCCCATGTCATTAAATTTTCATTAAAATCATGATGTATTATTTCTTACATTTGTGTTTTCTTGATACTTCCCTTTTTTCCTGTCTTTTTCTATATGTTCCATGGTTTGTGTGATTTATAAGGTATATGTATTTTAAGTTCTCTTTGGTGGTGACATTTAATTTTTCACAAGTCTATCTAATCTATACTTTTCCACTTACTAATTAATATTGACAATTTACCACTGTAGTAACCTCCTTTCCCTGCCCACATCTCTAAGATGGGGAATTTTGTACACTTGAGACTTTCTCCTAATCTTGGATGGAATAGAAAAGCTACTGAGCCTGACAGAGACATCACTCTGCTTTAAAGTGATACCTGTGCAGTAAAGATAATTGTCCCATCTCCTTGCAGACCTGCACCCTCTGAATCAGAGGGCAGAGTATGAGTATGGAATGAAAGGCTTCCCTTAGTGTGGGTCTCTCAAAAGTTGAAGTTCAAGCTGTCTGTTGGTTATATTTTAAAATCCAAACCTATTTATGTGTCATTTAGTGGAAATTCTTTTTGTTTCTTGTAATAAGAGATCAATGGTTGATCTTAATTTTCAGTGATGGTTAAGATGGTTAAGATGTTTTTATCCTGGTCATTTATATAAATGTTAGTGGGAAGATGGGAGAGGATGCATCAAGGGTTGCTAGTTAGAAAAACTGTTATCTGGATCCAATCTTCTTAAATTTAGTGATAGAGGAAACAGATAAAGAAAGGTAACAAAGATACTAATTTAAGAAATATCCTGACACCCTGATTCTTCTCCATTGAAATCACAAGTTATTTTCTATTACTTCTTAAAAGTATTCTCTTTACCCTTCAGCACTGGAAATTTAATTATATTTGGATTTGAGGAAAGGAACACATAGACTAAAATGTAATTTTAAAAAGACCTCCATCAGGTCAGTCCTACTCCCTCTTTGGAATTAGGCCAGAAATCACAAAAACCAGTTCACATATTTTTGGAAGTAGAAATATGTATTTCCAGCTTCAGAAAGGCCTTAGAGTAGAAAATATCCATTGAAAGTCTTTTGTTTCTGTCTTCTTCACATAAAAAATAAGTTGATGTCCTGAAGATTTTGAAGATCATCTATTCTGACCACCTCATTTTACCCAGAACAAATATCAAGCCTGGAACCTGGATTGGACTCTAAATTTCACAACTCCCAGTCCACTATTCTTCCTAGCGCATTATGAGAAGCAAGCAAGTAAAATTAGAGGTTTAGAATATTTCTCTCTAGGGCTTCTCCTTACACTAACATCCTGTGATCTATGAACCAAAGTTCGCTGGAATAAAATAGTAATTCAACTGGAGCCAACCCAATTGCCTAAGGTTGTTGAGTACAGGGGTTGAAAAAAAATGCTGGAGTTAAAGGCTGCAATGCAGAGGGACTCCCCAGCGGGGCTAATCACAATGCTGTCCAAATGACTGGAGTTGTAAGATACTAGGAAATTAGCTTTGCATCTGACTATCATTTAAAGATTAAATCAGAAATGAAAATTTGAACATTTCAATCACAAGTTATTTCTATATCCAATCTAGAGAGCAGTATTGCTTTCTTTCAGTTTAAGAAATCATTGCATTTCTTTAAAGTTGCATGTAAAGTGAAATTGTGTATTGAGTTTGTTTGCATCATAAAATTGACAGGGCATGGCTGTAGCTAAATTCCTCCAATGGCTAAGAACTTTAGGAAGAAGTGGATTAAAGGAGGGGATTTTCACTGCTTGTATATTATTGCACAGAATACAATTACACTCCAATGGTACAAAACCTGGAAAGAACAGAAAGTTGAAAAAATGTTCTACTAATGAGTTAGGGCAGCTCTGATTGAGTCTCCCTCATGGTGAAAGATAATGTCAACAGGCTAAGGTATTATTTCCTCAACACACCCAAGTTTCAGGGGCAAGGCAGTTTTCTTAAAGGAATTGTAACTAAATCTTCTTCAAGTTGAAAACAATCTTAGAGATCATCTAGCTCTAGGACGTTTTTGTTTGTTTTGTTTACTAGCTCATGAAAAAGCATCATGGAATACACAAACTATAATTTTATGCAAAGTATTTATATACAGGTATGGATTTATCATCAGAGAACTACAGCTTCCATTCATTTTCCAAAAGGGCTTATGACTCAAGAATTGAGACTCAGTAAGAATCAGTTTCGTATCTCATTTCCACAGAGATAACTGGGACAGATGTGGTTTGATAAAATTTCATAGGTCATATAGCTAATTAGCAGCAGGGCTGCAGTTAGAATAGAGGATCCCAACTTCCAAGTTAAGAGTTGTTCTATTATACCATGTTCTGTTACAAAATATATTTTTTGAGGGCCATAGTTTAAAGTTTGGTGTAACTCTGTGGAGTATCAAGTATCAATAATAATGTCTGTTAGTGATCTATAAAACATCTCAGTAACATCTAGTGAAGTTAGAGTAAATAATAAAACAGATAATTTTCTCAAGCCCTTGTGAAAAAGAGTATAGACATTAGATAAGTCAAGGAGAAATTTATTAGTATTTTAGATTATAAGACTGTTTTCCTAAACATTAATGTAATTAAATAAATTTATTAGTTAATTAAAACTTAATTTTAACTTAATCAAAACTTAGATACATATTATTTGAAATATATATACAATATTATTTTCAAGTCACTAGATTTTCTTATACCAATAATAACTGGAACAAAATTAATGGAAAATGGATCCCACCCACATAAGAACAAAAATGTAAAATATTTAGAAATAAACTCAATAAGAAATACGTGTAACTTGTATGAAGAAAACTACACACTTTCTCTTAATTATATAAAACCTTTTAAATAATTAGAGATTAAGTACCATACCTTAGATGACAAAAATATTTCAGTTTTAAAAGCATTAATTTCCCTAAATTAATTCTTGAAATTAACTCCAATTAAAATGCCATTTGGATTTTTTGGAGAGGGGATTTTTTCTAATATTGATTTAAATGAGTAAATGAGTCAGAATGGCCTCATTCTACTTGCTGTACCAAAATTTAAACAGTACAGTAATTAAACTCTGCAATACTGGTATAAAATTAGATTGTCAATGAAAGAAAAATGAAATCTAGTAATAGCCATAAGTATGCATAATAATTGAGTATGATTAAAATGCCATATTTAATTAGTGTGAGTAAATAGATTATTCAATAAATAATACTGAGAAATTATTTAGGCTTTAAAATATGCATGCAAAAGAGAAAGAAAGAAAGAAGGAAAGAAAGAAAGAAAGAAGGAAAGAAAGAAAGAAAGAAAGAAGGGAAGAAAGAAAGAAAGAGAGAAAGAGAGAGAGAAAAGAAAAGAAAGAAAGAGGAAGTTAGATCCAAGCCTCAATCAGCTATATTAAACTCCCCCTGACCACTCTTTCTCTTCTTTAGATGCTCACATTACCTTTTGGACCACCCTAAAACTAGTGTCTTCAACTTTGAACTTATTTAAGAACAAGAGCATTTGGCACTCTGGGAGCCAGAAACATATTACTGTCCCTGAGCTTGACAACCACATAACTCAGGAAAATCCTATAAGGTAGAAAGGAAGAGGTCAGAGGTACGCAAAATTTCTAGTAAGTAAATCATAGGATCCTTTGGGAGAAACATAGGAAGTCAATGAATGGTCAGCAAAGCATCACCTCAAAACAAAGGCTTCTTGCAGAAAATACTCAAAGGAGACTCTCCCTTCCAAAGTCGAGGACCAGGGCAGGGCTCAAGATATTTGAGAACTAAGCATATTCCTCCAGGGATGTGAGGCACAAATGAGACTAGGAAACAGCTCATTGGAGAGTTTTGGATCTAATGAGAGCTATCAGCAGTACCAACCCAAATTTATCTCCAGTTAGAAAATGGAAGCATGTTTGAACCATTTACTAATTCAGAAAACACACACAAAAAAAAGGATCAGGATAGGGAATGAAAGAGTTGAAATGATGAGCCATCTCTGGTATCCTGTAAGGGTGAAACATTTCTTATCATATTCTACACAGTAAGAAATCGAAAACGTACTAAGAACTGACTTATTCACTGCCACATCACACAAATCCCAAGACCCTAAGTGAAGAATATGGCCTTTAAAAATCTATGTATTTTAATAGTATATGTGATATTGTAATTTATAATAAGAAATATGTATTTGGTCTTCATCTTGTTTCTGGCACACAGCTCCTAAAACACCTTTTTTTATGAGGTGACTTTTAGCACAGAACCTAAAGATGGGGGCTGATTGCTGGAGAACCAACCATGTAGTCAGAATGTTGGAACTTTCAGTCCCACCCCAGACCTTCAGGGAGGGGAGAGGGGCTGGAAGTTGCATCAATCACCAATTGCCACCTGTGTACTAAATTGTTGATTTCAAATCCATGTTTTGAAACCTTGTTTTGAACAAAGTTGTTTGTGATTAGAACTTGTTTTGAATAACTTGCTTTAACGATATGGTTTTGAAGTTGGATATTGCTATTAATATGATATTGATACTCATATCAATTGTTAAAAAGAAACTACAGGCCCAAAATTGAGTCACTATTGTTAAGCCCCACCAAAACCTAATACCTAAACTAACTGCAGTTTCAGCCTCTCCCAGGAGTGGAATTTTAAACCAATCAGTCGGGAATTTCCTCATCATCACTGGTGAGGTCATTTGCATGTTGAGTGAGACTCTGTCCTTCCTGCTAAGGGAAGATGACCTTGCCTGCAACAATCTTTTTTTGTTCTTGTGCTAATAACTTCCTTGTCCTGCACCATTTCTGCCTGTAAAAATCTTCTGCTTAGTACACCTCCTCGGGGCTGCTTTCTACTTGCTAGATGGGATGCTTCCCTGAATCACTGAAAAAGTTAATTTGATGTTCAAATTTACTCAGTTGAATTTTTGTCCTTTAACCCAACTATATCCTTGTTTACTGTGCTTTCTTGATAACTCCCATATCTGGCTCCCCACTCCCAATATCCTTTGTCTTTAGCTGAGGGTAGTATTTAAGATGAAGGTACGGACTATTTTTGCAAGTTACTCAATTTTCCTGGGTTTCTCTCATGTATACAACATGTATACATGTTATTATACTTCTGTTTTCTCCTGTTAATCTGTCTTTTTATTACAGGGGTGTCTCTACCAAGAATCTGGAAGAGTAGAGGGAAAATGATTTTTCTCCTTCCATAGAAACAAAACAGTTCCTGTTCAAATGTGATTTGAATACTGAAGAAATTAAATATTTGGATAGTCAAAATATCCTAAAGAAATATGCTATTCAATAGAAATAGAATCCTGACATTTGGCTATTTATTTATTTTTAATTCAGTTTTTAAGTTTAATTCCAGTAGAGTTAACACACAGTGTTATAGTAGTTTCAGGTGTGCAATATAATGATTTGACAATTCTATACATTACGCAGGGCTCATCATAAGTGTATTCTTTAATACCCTTCACCTATTTCACCCATCCCCCCACTAACCTCTCCTCTAGTAACCCTCAGTTTGTTCTCTATAAAGAGTGTGTTTCTTAGTTTGTCTCTCTCTCTTTCTCTCTCTCCCTCTGGCTTCCTATTATTGTATAATCTATACTTCATGGCAATACAGTTTAGCCAAATGAGCAATGAGAATTTTGTTCTTTAATTGTATAAATGATGAGATAATATAAGGAAAGACAAACCCTGTGTGACTTGCTTCGAAACACTGAAGGAAAACTGATTTCAGAACCTCTTCCTCTTTGAATCTGAGTGGGGTGACCCATTGATATGGGACAGAGCCTTTATTTGTGGTCCACTCATTCATTCCTGCATTCGCCCAAATACATGTATTATGCATGGGTTCTTTATATAGGCACACCAAGATCAATATCATGGGGAGAACATAAAGACAGGAGTTTGTGGTATAGAGTATGTACATAATGTCTCTCTGGAAAGAGAGATACACTTATACATATAAACATATGCATATATGCATGTATGTGTGTTTGTGTGTATGTTACTAACACAACAATGATTGTGTCATAATTCTACAGCAATTTTCAGTTTGCAAACTGTTTCTATATATATTAGCTTACTTAAGCTCACCCATCTGATGAGGTATAGAAGCAGAAAAAATGCTCACCTTTAGCCCAGAAGGCTGACCTATAGCCTGCAGTTTCTATAAGGATCAAGTAAGTTCTGGTTGCTACGTTCTTAAAGGGTCTCATGACCCTCACCGATAGTTAATATAGAGCTGAATGATAAGCACCAGAGAGATCTCAGTGAAAGTAGAAATTCAAAGAAACACTCATGATTTAATACTCCCTGCACATCCCCTCTTCCCTGAGCACTAAGCATATAACCACCAGCTTCATACAGCAAACGTGCAGCTCTTTCTGCACATGAGTCCTGTCCCTGTGGTGCTTAAATAAACTTACTAGGTTACACCATAAAAGGCCTCAAGAATTCTTTCTTGACCATCACACTCAATGATCCTGCAGCACAACTACTCTCTAAAGTAGGTATTTGTTATTATTTCCGTCTTATAGATGAGGATAATCTCTCTCCCTGTTCTTATAGATTTACTGTGAAATGATATATGTGGTATCCTATATTTTTAAATCATAATTATTCCTCCTACTATGATACTAAGTCTAGTAACTTTTGCTTAGGTGTGAGTTTTTAACTACAAATTCATAGGATGTTAACAGAATATTAATAATGCATATACAAAAAGGAAAGGTTATGAGGTAAAATAAATATATGCAACATTTGGGTTAAATAAAGTTTAATCAGTTTCTTTGGGATTTCTCTGATCTCACACTGTGCTAATTTACCTTGTCAGTCCTTCAGATGGGATGGAGTGGCTTCATTTCTCAAACTTATATGACAACAGAACCATTTATTGCCTGGAGTGTATCGTCTGAAGCTTGAACGTATTTGGAAACTCTGGTACGAAGATATCCTGAGTATATTTCAGCTTCAGTATTTTCTAATTGTTAAGTATGAAGTATGCCCTTTTATTGAGCAACCCTGGCAATGTGAAATCATATTAACTCCCAGTCTGCTGCCTGAAACCCAGAATTTCCCTATCAAAGGATTGAGAACATTATGCAATTAAAAGCTAATTTTGTGCTGCTTGATTTATAAATGCCCAAATAATTTTGAAACATCCAAGGTCAGACTACAGAGATAATTCAACCTCAGAACTGGACATTCATATATACTTTATTTCCTCAATTTTTACAAAGTTTATCATTATATTCAGAAAGTACAATGGAAATCTGAATTTTAAGAATCAATCATTTGCCACCTGAAACTAATGTGACATTGTGCGTCAACTATATGAAAGAAAGAAAGAAAGGAAGAAAGAAAGAAAAAAAGAAAGAGAAAGAAAGAAAGAAGAAAGAAAGAAAGAAGAAAGAAAGAAAGAAAGAAAGAAAGAAAGAAAGAAAGAAAGAAAGAA